>NC_083771.1:46034274-46036774 GCF_963514075.1 Conger conger | reverse complement strand
CCCTGCGCGCTAACGGCCCCGCGCGCGCTAACGGCCCCGCGCGCTAACGGCCCCGCGCACTAACACCCTCCCCACTGAGTCAGCACGCCTACCCCAGCACCACCCTCCCCAGGGCTGGAGTCATCGATACTTAGAAGAAAATAAATAAATAAATAAATAAATAAAGTATGAAAGTATGGTGTGAATCTAACTCTGCGGAGATGCTGGCTTGCGTGTCCAGTTGTGATTTAAGGAGCCACGGTGTGTGTGTGTGTGTGTGTGTGTGTGATGCCCCTGGCCCTTGTTCCTTCTCCCGTGACTGCGTGAACTCGCTGGCGATCATTTCCTTTCCTCCCTCCTCCCTCTCCTCCTCCCTCCTCCCTCCTCCCTCCTCCTCCCTCCTCCCTCCTCCCTCCTCCTCCCTCCTCCCTCCTCCTCCCCTGTCGAGGCTCCAGCTCCGATCGTTTGGCCGTTGAGAAACCGCGGCTGTCTGTAGTTCTCCAGACAAAAGGTGGTCTGCATTCGGCGGTGTACCTCCCACAGATGAGGCCATTCCGTTTCATTTACCAAGGCCCAAGTTAGTTTCTGGTCTCCAAGTTTTGCGCGTTATGTTTATCTCATGAGCGTCATGAAAAATGCACAAACCTGCCAGATAGCAGGGCTGCCAGCCTCTTTCTGGAATCGTCCCTGAAGGCAGCAGATTTCAGGGGCATTTTTTAGTGTGAGCGTATGTGCGTGTGCATGTGTGCGAATGAGTGTGAGCATGTGTGAAAGTGTATGTCAGCATGAGTAGGAGTGTGTGTCTGTGTATTAGTGTGTGTATCTGTGTATTAGTGTGCGTGTGTGTGTGTATGTGCATCAGTGTGTCTGTGTGTTTGTGTATCTGTGTATTAGTGTGTGTGTGTGTGTGTGTATGTGTATCTGTGTCTGTGTGTGTGTGTGTATATCTGTGTGTGCGTATGTGTATTAGTGTGTGTGTATCTGTGTATTAGTTTGTATTATTGTGTGTGTGTGTGTGTGTGTGTGTATCTGTGTATTAGTGTGTGTGTGTGTGTGTGTGTGTGTGTGTGTGTATGTGTATCTGTGTCTGTGTGTGTGTGTGTATATCTGTGTGTGCGTATGTGTATTAGTGTGTGTGTATCTGTGTATTAGTTTGTATTAGTGTGTGTGTGTGTGTGTGTGTGTCCCAGCATTGGCAGTGACACAGCAGACAGTGTCAGGGCAGTGATGCAGGGTGGGGCTGTAGGAGCGGAATGTCAGGCACCCTGTGTGTCAGGCACCCTGGGAATGCAATGCAGCCCTGGAGGCGAGACGAGGGAAAGGCAAAATGGCCGCCAGCCTTCAGGTACAGCTCGGCGAATACTTCAGGCATATTTTAACAAAACCGAGGTGGTTCCAGAACAGAGAACCAGTCCACAGAGTTAGAATGTGATTTTCAGGGCTGCATGCCTGAACGACAGTCCGTCCCGTTTCCTCTATTTAGTCAGTTCTTCATTACCATAAGAACACAGTAACTTATAGTATATATTCCACAAAATGTATACAATTGTAATACTTGTGTTTCTCGCATTCTTCCTCCCTCCTCATTTCACGTCAGTCTTGGACGAGTTGTCTCACTCCAGTAAACACGTTATATTGTGGAATCTTGTGCTGAATTGTGTCTCTTAGTGTCTTTAAACATGGGAAACGCCCCCGGTACTTCTGGCAGACTTAGGCCATCTGCGGCACCGACAAAACTACCAAACTGTGTGACTTGTACGCGTAATGTAATGTATAAATACACGGCTCATAGCTTTGTGTCTCTGAGGTCTGCAGGCAAGTGTATGTCAGTAGTCCTGTTACGTGTTAGGTGGAATGTGATTGGCTGCCTGCTCAGACCACATTCTGGTGCTTTCCAGAGAGATTGCACAGGCCGTTTGCCCACTTCATTTCAATAGACTTCTACACTGCAAAAGAAAAAACCATCTTGTAATTTTAGGACTTAAAATCAGATTTTTTTGCCCAAGTAGAAAATATTAGTAGAAAGTTACTGTTAGCTTGACGAAAACTGCCGCACCTCTTCGAAAGTATTGAGTATCGAATGTAATGTAAGATTAAAATGTGAGACTAAAATGCTTGCTGAGATTGTCTTATTCTTTGGTTTTTGAGGTGCATAAACACCCACATTCACGCCCAGTGCCTTCCCTGTGACCACATTGCCCTTTTCTGTTTTTCAGAGAAAAAGAGGTTTTCTGTTCTCAGGAGAAACTGACATGACATGTTTAGCCCCAGGATCTGTCCACAGATCACACCTGTGCCCAGGGAACTTAGCCCAGAGAGAGAGAGTATGTGAGTATGTGAGTATGTGTGTGTGTGTGTGTGTGTGTGTCTGTGTATACACTGTGAGTCCTCTTTAGTCTCAGTCTGGGTGTTAAGGTGGAGTAAGTGGATTTGAGCGGCTGAGACAAGAACAGCAGTGAGCGCCAACCCAGAGCCGCGACTTTACCAGAGCTACACCCCCCCCAGAGCTACACCCCCCAGA
>NC_083771.1:46001727-46034074 GCF_963514075.1 Conger conger | reverse complement strand
TCAAATTCAGGGCAGGATATACATGGAGATATTAAGTCCATTATTAATGGACTACAGACAGTAATACAGAGAGAGAGAGAGAGAGAGAGAGAGAGGAGGGAGAGGGAGAGAGGGAGAGAGAGAGAGAGAGAGAGAGAGAGAGAGAGAGAGAGAGAGAGAGAGAGAGAGAGAGAGAGAGAGAGAGAGAGAGGGGGAGAGAGAGAGAGAGAGAGAGAGGGGGGGGGAGGAGAGAGAGAGAGCGAGAGGGGGAGAGAGAGAGAGAGAGAGAGAGAGAGAGAGAGGGAGAGAGAGAGAGAGAGAGAGGCTGTGTGCAGGTCCCTGAGGGGAATACGAAGGTGGAGTAAAGGATCACACAGTTTCGGGGGCGGGGGGGTTTACGGGGGCCGACCCAGGCCGTGTAAACACCGCCACACTCCCAGCAGACGCACAGTGACCTTGGCAGCTCTCGAGCCAGAGGCCTGGGCCCGCTGCCAAAGGGGAGACCCAGCGCGGCGACCGGCCCTGGCCCAGAGCCAAAATGGAGGGAGGCGGGGGGGGGGGGACGACACAGCGACCACCCTGGCCCAGAGCCAAAATGGAGGGAGGCGGGGGGGGGGGACGACACAGCGACCACCCTGGCCCAGAGCCAAAATGGAGGGAGGCGGGGGGGGACACGACACAGCGACCACCCTGGCCCAGAGCCAAAATGGAGGGAGGCGGGGGGGGGGGGGGGGGGACGACACACACAGCGTAGTGCTCGCCCTGGCCGGGGGCCAGTCCGCAATTAAAGCACCAATTCACAATGAAAGGCAGAGGGGCCCGCGGAGGGAGAGGGGTAATCTGGCGGTAATCACCGCACATTTACACAGGAGACGGCCGCTCTCTCCTCTCACACGCCCCGCTCTCCTCTCCTCTCACGCGCCCCGCTCTCCTCTCCTCTCACACGCCCCGCTCTCCTCTCCTCTCACACGCCCCGCTCTCCTCTCCTCTCACACGCCCCGCTCTCCTCTCCTCTCACACGCCCCGCTCTCCTCTCACACCCCGCTCTCCTCTCACACCCCGCTCTCCTCTCCTCTCACACCCGCTCTCCTCTCACACCCCGCTCTCCTCTCCTCTCACACGCCCCGCTCTCCTCTCACACGCCCCGCTCTCCTCTCCTCTCACACGCCCCGCTCTCCTCTCCTCTCACACGCCCCGCTCTCCTCTCCTCTCACACGCCCCGCTCTCCTCTCCTCTCACACGCCCCGCTCTCCTCTCACACGCCCCGCTCTCCTCTCCTCTCACACGCCCCGCTCTCCTCTCTTCTCACACGCCCCGCTCTCCTCTCTTCTCACACGCCCCGCTCTCCTCTCACACACCCCGCTCTCCTCTCCTCTCACACGCCCCGCTCTCCTCTCACACGCCCCGCTCTCCTCTCCTCTCACACGCCCCGCTCTCCTCTCACACGCCCCGCTCTCCTCTCCTCTCACACGCCCCCGCTCTCCTCTCCTCTCACACGCCCCGCTCTCCTCTCCTCTCACACGCCCCGCTCTCCTCTCACACGCCCCGCTCTCCTCTCACACGCCCCGCTCTCCTCTCCTCTCACACGCCCCGCTCTCCTCTCCTCTCACACGCCCGCTCTCCTCTCCTCTCACACGCCCCGCTCTCCTCTCCTCTCACACGCCCCGCTCTCCTCTCCTCTCACACGCCCCGCTCTCCTCTCCTCTCACACGCCCCGCTCTCCTCTCCTCTCACACGGCCGCTCCGATCGGCAGTTTATGCGGGCGGCTGACGGCGGGTTATTACAACGCGGGAACGGGTCAGAATTCAATCCCCGCCCCGCCCTTTCCTTATCTTCATCACCGACGATAGCTTGTAAAAAAAAATGAAAAAGAAATAAACACAAAAAAATCAACGCTCTTTTAAACCACGTACAGTACGCAAGCTCTGGAGAAGCAGCCAGAAGCTTTGGTTGCTGCTCGCCGTTCAGCCGGGCGTGCCGGGTAAAGTGTGCTGTACTTAACCGGCTCGCTCAAACGAACCGCGTTACCCACAGTCTCAGAATCACTGTAGGGGGGTCCCCCGCTTTCCTGGCTAAATTCCCAACCCTGGCTCTCTCAACCTGCCACCTAATCATCCCCGGATTCAATTGGTTAAAAATGGTTCTCTCCCTCTCCATTCTGGCACAAAATGGCTGCCCAGGTGGGCGCTACACATTGGTGGTGGATGAGGCGAGTTTCCCCCTCATCACTGTAAAGCGCTTTGAGTGTGAGAAAAGCACTACATAAACGCAACTATACATCCAGTGCTGTATTTCTTGTGGCTACACACCAGCGTAAAATCAGAGTATTAATAACTACGCAAAACTCTCGTTACATGCACAAAAGCCAAAGAATCCTGAGTGACATGCATCTGTTGTTTTGTAAAAAATGTATAATAATTACTTGCATTTGTACAGCACTTTTCTGGAACAAACTCAAAGCGCATTGCAGTGACGAGGCGGGAACTCTCCTCAACCACCACCAATGTGCAGCTCCCACCGGGTGACGCAACGGCAGCCATTTTGTGCCAGAATGCTCACCGCACACCAGCGGAGGTTTCGATGTTTCTGTGTTTCCCCCCCCCGTGGTACAGGCCCGGGTCCCGGTCCTCTCCGTTGCTCCCACCATTCAGGCTCTGATCAGGCTCCCCCTGGATCTGCTGGCTGTCCGGGGCCAGAGTATCGACTGGCCCAGCTGGGCCTTGGGGAGGGAGTGGAGGGGTAGGGCTCTGCATAATGAGGGACTGGCCCAAAGACCTCCCCTCCCATTAATAATGCACAGGAGGTGTGTGTGCGTGTGTGTGTATGGATTTCTGCGTACACCTGTGTGTGTGTGTGTGTGTGTGTGTGTGGGTGTGTATGTGTGTGCATGTGCGTATGTGTGTGTGTGTGTGTGCGTGTGTATGGGTTTCTGCGTACACCTGTGTGTGTGTGTGTGTGTGTGTGTATGTATGTGTGTGCATGTGCGTATGTGTGTGTGTGTGTGTGTGTGTGCATGTGCGTGTGTATGGGTTTCTGCGTACACCTGTGTGTGTGTGTGTGTGTCTCTGTGTGCGCCCGTGTGTGTGTGTGTGAGTGAGTGTGTGTGAGTGTGTGTGTGTGTGTGTGTGTGTGTGTGTGTGTGTGTGTGTGTGTGTGTGTGTGTGTGTGCGTGTGGTGTGTGTGAGAGTGCGTGTGGTGTGTGTGTGTGTGTGTGAGTATGTGTGTGGTGTGTGTGTGTGTGTGTGTGTGTGTGTGTGTGTGAGTATGTGTGTGAGTGTGAGTGTGTGTGGGTGTATGTGTGTATTAGGGCTGGGCGATATGGCCAAAATCTTCTATCCTAAATAAAATAGTTTATATAAAACAACCACATGGTAAAGCCTATTTTAGTATACTCCTGTGTGAATTAAATACTTTAAGATATTAAGACAAATTAATTAAGACAAATGAAAAGTATTTTTTATTTAAAAAAGAAATAATAGAAGCTTAGCCTACAATGTGAAAAATGTCAAATATCAAAGGTAAACATAAAACAGTTTCAAGAATAGCAGCAATTTGGAATATCAATATTTTGACCAAATACCTTGATAATGATATTGCAACATAATCATCAGTAATGTGGATATAATAACTAAGTGGGTAAGGCAAATAGAACAGCTAGAACAGTCTGGTAAGTTCAGAAAATGATATCACTACTGTAATGCAGCCTTTAAAGCCAAACAAAAAGACTTAATATTACAATATCCAAAATCCACACAATTCACACAATGCGCACTGCCAAGGCTCCGTCGGCCTTCACCACGCCCTCATTACGGTACGTAAAAGAACGTAGAGATGACACGAAACGACACAAAAACGCTGAGGACGCGTTGTGGATGTCCCGTAGGCTGAAGCCAGGTAGCCAGGTAGCCAGGTAGCCAGGTAGGCAGGTAGGCAGGTAGCCCAGGTAGCAGGTAGCCAGGTAGGCAGGTAGCCAGGTAGCCAGGTAGCCTGGTAGCCAGGTAGCCTGGTAGCCTGGTAGCCAGGTAGCCAGGTAGCCAGGTAGCCAGGACCTGATGTGCAGGATGTCTGCTTATTACTGCAGAATTCGCGGTGCTATATTTATCCCCAATATAAGTATCCCTAATCGGCAGGGACCTCCAGGGCTCAAGTTGTTTTAAAAGAGCCCAGGGGACCGTGCCCAGGCCAAGGGGGTCCCTTAATTGGCTGTAATCAAGCTCAACCGCTTAGCCTGGCGCGATTATTTACTCGAAGGATCTCGACTGGGGCCGAGGGAGAGGGGGGTGTGAGCGAGCGAGAGAAAGAGAGAAAGAGAAAGAGAAAGAGAGAGAGAGAGGGACAGAGAGTTAGACAGAGAGAGGGGGATGAGAGAGAGAGAGAGAGAGCAAGGGACAGAGACAGAGAGAAAGAGAGGAGGAAGACAGAGAGGACAGAGGGAGAGAGAGAGGACAGAGAGAGGAGAGAGGAGAGAGAGAGTTGGCACTCGTGGCGATAATCCCATAACCGCATTGGCCACTCAAAGCTCCAGATCAGAGTATTTGTTTCCTCACAGCTTCCTGTTCCTGGCTCTGACTGTAGCTCTTCAATTCTGAATGCCCCTCACTCTCACACTCTCACACTCTCACACTCTCACACTCTCACACTCTCACACTCTCACACTCTCACACACACTCTCACACACACTCTCACACACTCTCACACACTCTCTCACACTCTCTCACACTCTCTCACACTCTCTCACACTCTCTCACACTCTCTCACACTCTCTCACACCCTCTCACACCCTCACACACCCTCACACACCCTCACACACGTGCATGCAACCTCACACACTCCCACCCTCACACACTCACACACTCACACACTCACACACTCACACACGGGCACGCAACCCCACACACACACGCACATAACCTCACACACTCTCACACCCTCACACACGTGCATGCAACCTCACACACTCCCACCCTCACACACTCACACACTCACACACTCACACACTCACACACTCACACACTCACACACTCACACACTCACACACTCACACACTCACACACGGGCACGCAACCCCACACACACACGCACTCACACGCAACCCCACACACACGCACATAACCTCACATACTCCCACCCACCCACCCACACACAGCGCGCAGCGCACACACACGCAACCACACACTCACAGCCTTGCAAAAGTATTCAGACCCCTGATTCCTTCCATTTCACAGAATCACAAATGATACACTGATTGAAATATCATTCCGTGAAACACCGAAACTGAAAACCAATGATTTTAAGATGATATTATTTTCGTTAAAAAAATATATGCAAGAAAAATGTAATACTGAAATGCTCTGACAATCTGTGCCACATTGGACAATTTCAGACCACAAGCAGCTTGCGAGCAAGCCCAAATAACCTGAAGCACATCTTCCGAAAGGAGCAGCCAAAAATCACTCCAATCAGCGAACGTAAAAGCCACAGAAACCGCCAATGGCGCGACACACCTCCTTTCTGCACTCAGGTGTGTACGCGCTCCCCGCTTCCAAACCACAAAAACAAGCATAAAACGCTACGCAGAAAACAATGCCAAGTAACTGTAAAGAGAGCAAGGGAGAGCGGGAGAGAGAGCGGGAGAGAGAGCGGGAGAGAGAGCAGGGGAGAGAGCGGGGGAGAGAGCGGGGGAGAGAGCGGGGGAGAGAGAGCGGGGGGGGAGAGAGCGGGGGAGAGAGCGGGGGAGAGAGAGGGGGAGAGAGGGAGAGGGAGAGAGAGGGAGAGAGAGGGAGAGAGAGAGCGCGGGGGAGAGAGAGCGGGGGAGAGAGAGCGGGGGAGAGAGAGCGGGGGAGAGAGAGCGGGGGAGAGAGAGCGGGGGAGAGAGAGCGGGGGAGAGAGCGGGGGAGAGCGGGAGAGAGAGCGGGAGAGAGAGGGAGAGAGAGAGCGGGAGAGAGAGCGGGGAGAGAGAGCGGGAGAGAGAGCGGGAGAGAGCGGGAGAGAGCGGGAGAGAGAGAACGGGGGAGAGAGAACGGGGGAGAGAGAACGGGGGAGAGAGCGGGAGAGAGAGCGGGGGAGAGAGCGGGGGAGAGAGCGGGAGAGAGAGCGGGAGAGAGAGCGGGGGAGAGCGGGGGAGAGAGCGGGAGAGAGCGGGAGAGAGCGGGGGAGAGAGCGGGAGAGAGAGCGGGAGAGAGAGCGGGAGAGAGAGCGGGAGAGAGAGCGGGGGAGAGAGCGGGAGAGAGAGCGGGGGAGAGAGCGGGAGAGAGCGGGGGACAGCGGGGGAGAGCGGGAGAGAGCGGGAGAGAGAGCGGGGGAGAGCAGGAGAGAGCGGGGGGAGAGCGGGGGAGAGAGCGGGGGGCGGGGGAGAGCGGGAGAGAGCGGGAGAGAGAGCGGGGGGGAGAGCGGGAGAGAGAGCGGGAGAGAGAGAGCGTGGGAGAGAGCGGGGGAGAGAGTGGGGGAGAGAGCGTGGGAGAGCAGGAGAGAGCGGGGGAGAGTGGGGGCGGGGGAGAGCGGGGAGAGAGAGCGGGAGGGAGAGCGGGAGAGAGAGCGGGAGGGAGAGCGGGGGAGAGCGGGGGAGAGAGCGGGAGAGAGCGGGAGAGAGAGCGGGAGAGAGAGCGGGAGGGAGAGCGGGAGGGAGAGCGGGGGAGAGCGGGGGAGAGAGCGGGAGAGAGCGGGAGAGAGAGCGGGAGAGAGAGCGGGAGAGAGAGCGGGGAGAGAGAGAGCGGGAGAGAGAGCGGGGGAGAGAGCGGGGAGAGAGCGGGAGAGAGAGCGGGGGAGAGAGCGGGGGAGAGAGCGGGGGGAGAGAGCGGGAGAGAGAGCGGGAGAGAGAGCGGGAGAGAGAGAGCAGGAGAGAGCGGGGGAGAGTGGGGGAGAGAGAGCGGGGGAGAGAGCGGGGGCGCGGGGGAGAGCGGGGGAGAGCGGGGGAGAGCGGGCGGGAGAGCGGGGGAGAGCGGGAGAGAGCGGGAGAGAGCGGGAGAGAGCGGGAGAGAGCGGGAGAGAGAGCGGGGGGGGAGAGCGGGAGAGAGCGGGAGAGCAGGGGAGAGATTGGAACTGCTTTAGGGTTAATGAGTGAATGAGTTGTTCAGAGTTTTTGTCTTGGTAACTTGGTAACTTGGTAACTTGGTAACTTGGTAACTTGGTGAGCTGTGAGTGAAGACTGAGCCCCATGCAGCAGCCAATGGGACGCTCCGATCAGCAGAGCGTCAGCTGCTCTGTAGAGGGCACCCTTCCGTGCAGTGTCCGTCTGAACAAGCGTTTTAGTCACAGACTTAATACGATTAAGTCCTTAATTATTAATATAAGATTATAATACTTGTTCACTGATGGTGAATAATGGAGCACACAAACGTGTGTCGTTCCAGCTGTATGCACAACTCTCAAGCTTTTTATAAATGTATAAAATTTATACCATTCACTTCACATATCCAGGTACTGCAATTCATGTCTTTGTTTTATCTTTTACAGCCCATTTCATAGTACTTGGACTGGACTGCATCTACAGTACTGTGCAAAAGTCTTAGACACCTGTATAATATTCTGTACAGATGAGATTCTTTCAAAAATAATTAACTGAAAGGTCCTAAACAAACATACTATACATTTTACATTACATTTTAGTCATTTGGCAGAATAGTTCAAAACTGAATCAAATCAATATTTTTTGTGACCACCCTTAAAACTGCATCAATTCTCTGAGACAGCCAATGCTGTCCTGCAGTTCTATAAGACAATCAGCAGGGAGGTTGTTCCAAGCATGTTGGAGAACTTGCCACAGTTCTTCTGCAGACTTTGGTTGGCTCCCTGCTTCTGACCTCAGACAGCCTTGATCCAGTTTTACGTAAAAAGTAGTTTGCAATTGCTTACAGTAATGTGTTACTTCAATTAAATACAAAAATGTCTCTGTAAAATTAAATATTTTGGAAAATGAATATTTTCTAGGGTGCCTAAGACTTCTGCACAGTACTGTATACAGTATTTTTATCCAAAGCGCTTTACAATTGAGGCCTCTCATTCATCCATTCTCACTCACACACACACACACACACACACACACACACGGCAATGCAAGATACCGATCAGAAGCAGTTTGGGGTTGGGAAACTTCGACACACCCAGGGCAGGATCAAACCAGCAACCCTCCGACTGCCAGACGACCACTCTTACCGCCTGAGCCAATGGCCCTAATAAGCATCTGGTATTTACCCCGAAAAAACACTGTTATCAGGATGTCAAATAAAGTGCTACCGTTAATTCAGTAGTAGCACGACACATCTTCAGCCTCTGCTTTCTAAGGAATAAAAACAATAACTCATAAATCACGATAATCAAAAGAATACGTCCTCATCAGGCTTCGCCTTTCCTGGCCCTCCCTCCAGCCCAGGAGCTCCAGGACCTCACACCCAGGGTCAACAGCCTTTAAAATGAATGAATCGGGCTTTAATTGATAGATAATTCATGTTTTCCATGTCCTAAATTAAATTTCTCTCCAGTCATCAATGTTTAAATTTGGTGCTTAAAAGTTTTGAATTGACATCTAAAAGTATTATTCGACATTTGTTGCTATGGTAATACTTCGCCGTTTCATGTTGTCAGTGCCTGAGGCTTGGTCTCTCTGGCAAAAAGAGATTTCAAATCTCAGAGAGACAAACCTGGTAAAATGGAGGTTAATTAGAACACATTTAAAATAAAACGTCCCCACCATTTTAATACTCCCTCCATTTTCTCCTTCCCTCCCCTGGTATAACACCCTGGGCACTGAAAGGTCCCTGCAAACCAGTAAGACCAGCAGAACCAGTTACAGCAAGACAGCAAGCACTGAACTGTCCCTAGGTTTCTCTCTGCGATACCCAGTCCCACACACAAGGAGAATAAACTCTGTGGATGAGAGCAGCACTCCAACGCTGGCAGGACTAGTTTAGGTAACCCTGCGGGGGAAACCTTAGCTTTGCTACTTCTTTTTCATTTCTTTATTTTTAAATCTACATCTTAATATTTTTACTGTGTAAAGCACTCTAAAAATACAACTCATTAATACATACATACATACATACATACTCTTACATATACACCCATACAGAGACACGCGCACACGCGCACACACGCACACGCACACGCACGCACGCACACGCACACACACACACACACACGCACACACGCACACACACGCACACACACGCACACACACGCACACACACGCACACACACGCACACACACGCACACACACGCACACGCACACACACGCACGCACACGCACGCACACACACGCACACACACACACGCACGCACGCACACACAGCTGGGGCAGACTGTGTCGAGTCTGAACAGCGAGTGTGGCAATGGAACTCAGTGGCTTGGGGGCTTGTGTAATCACGAGGTCAAAGGTCGAGATGAGCCCATGGGCAAAATGCCTGGCCTCCACTATCAAGGTAAGCATATTGGCTAGGTAACCCTGCGGGGGAAACCTTAGCTTTGCTACTTCTTTTTCATTTCTTTATTTTTAAATCTACATCTGAATATTTTTACTGTGTAAAGCACTCTAAAAATACAACTCATTAATACATACATACTCTTACACACACACACACACACACACCACACACACCACACACACCACACACACCACACACACCACACACACCACACACACCACACACACCACACACACACACACACACACACACACACACACACTGCACATTTTCACATGAACACATTCCACTCTGGCTAGCCCTCACATGAGAGATGTGTTGTTCTCGTACAGCAGCAAGAGCAGCAAGCATTCTCCGCCGTTCTGAATGATTTGATCGGTTTTAAATTATTTTATGTTAGTGCAGCATTATGATCAAGTAAAAATTACTTAGCCTAATTATAATAATAGGTATTATGTGAGCAGTTTGAGATCTACTACTACTACTACTAGTAATAATAATAATAATAATAATAATAATAATAATAATAATAATAGTAGCAATTATAATAACACTAATAATTAATAGTTAAATGTTACAGTATTATTACATTTCTGAAACAAAGTTTTAATGAAGATTCAATATTGATTCACATGAAAACTATTTAGTTCAGCTTCATCTATTAGAGTAGCTTACTCTGACCCTCAAACTCTGTAAGTCAACTATTGATTTAACTTTTTTTCTGTGCAGTTTAAAAAATAAAAAATAATTTTAAAAAAAAGATTATTTTGTTCATATTTTTCATTTCTGTCTCAGTGTTGTTAAATTGAGTGCACTGCGATGGACTGGCGACCTGTCCAGGGTGTATTCCTGCCTTTCGCCCGATGTAGGCTGGGATAGGCTCCAGCAACCCCTTGTTCAGGATAAGCTGGTTAAGATAATGGGTGGATGTTGTTAAATTAAAAGTTTAAAGTTGTGGCATGTCTTCCATTTTGGTTTCAACTTTGTGTAGTCTGATGCTGGGGGGTTCTAAATGGTGTGACAGACAGGGTGCGGACATGTGTTGTAATGCATGATACACAACTTCATTTCAGACAATCCAACCCTGTATGGCAAAAAAAATAAAAATAAAAATAAAAAATTTAAAACCCACCCACCGATAACATGCATATCTCCACAAAGCTACACTAACAGTAAAGTAGGCCTACCTTTATCTGAATAGAGAGTGGCACACAGATGACCTAGTTTAGACCTGATATCTGATCATTACACCACGACAGTCAGCGCTTATCAGGGAACAACAATGGGAGCTAATCAGGCGGGCCAGGAACCCTATCACAGCACAAACACAAAGATAAACTCACGCTACTATAATGTATATACAGCCAGGGGACATGACAAGTTAACCACATAGCTATTAGTGATTTTACTAAACGTGCCCGTTGTTGCGTGCATGCGTGCGAGTTAAACGTAGCTATAGATAATGTGTTTTTATAACAAACTGTCAAAACATACGAGGCAACGTGCGAAAGCATTGTTCGCTACGTAGAGGCTTAGTGTAACCCAATCTGTTAGCCAACAAGGCCTACCTAGCAAACAAGCATGCTATGATAACGCAAAGAACAGCACTTACCTCAACAACGTGCTTCTTGAAATTAGCCGGCCATTTAAAAAGTCGATTTCTTGCATTTTACTGCTTCATGAACGGAACGCAATGTGAATGACTGCATTCGTTCAAACATATCGATTTAAAAAGGGCTTCACTCTTGCACGATTTTCATTTTTTAACGCTATTTGTTTTCGTTTGTTTGTTTGTTTGTTTTCTTTCGTTTTTGCGTTTTATTTATTTTTTTCAAAGGAAAATTCTTTAATTAACTGGCGTACTGCATAACTAACTTAATTGAACGTAATTCACTTTGTGTCACAAGTGCCGTACGAGTAATCAACCTGTAATTAAGTGAAGGTGTGGATAAGGTGTACACCCTTCACCGACCAATCAGGACGCCTGCCACACCGACGAAGCGTTTCCTTGTAGCCTGCCATCTGTAACTGATAGAATAAGCGATCTGATAGAATATGTAATATTTTTCTTCTTTTCATCACACTGTGTTTGCAGTGTCAATGATTACTGATGCTGTATGGTGATTCATGTCTATGTAATATTACTTTAATATTGATGACTTTTGATTGATTCAACCACATCTTGTATTTTTCTAAACTCTGTAGTCTGGGCTACTTTTTGATACTGTACCACCCTATTCATAATAATAATAATAAGAATAATAATAATAATAATAATAATAATAATAATTCCTTGCATTGATATTGTGCTTTTCACACATCCAATGTGTTTTACAGTGATAAAGGGGAAACACTTCAACCACCACCAATGTGCAGCACCCACCTAGGTGATGCACGGCAGCCATTTTGTGCCAGGACAGCGCTGAACTGGAGTTTAAACCACAGAACTCCATACTAACTGGAACAGCTTTCCAAGTCAAAAATAAAGATCAGCTGGTCCCGCTGTAATGCAGGACTGTGGTTTAACCCTCATGGTTTAACTTGAAGAGGGCTCCACTGGAGCACACTCTCTTCCCCGAGTGAGCCATTTTGTTGACAAAATTTTGCGAAGTGAAACAAGCAGACTTGACAGGTGCGTAGCCATGGCGGATAGACGAAGAACCACAGATCTGTCTAAGATCTTACACCTACAGTAGCAACTGTATAGGAAGTGCTACTCCACAGTAAACTCTGCTCTGTACGCAAGTTTTTTTTAGTTTTTTAGTTTTTTTCTGTAGGATGACTTTGGAAGGTTCATGAATAATTCATAGCAACCGGTGCTTATCTTGAATGATAATAAAAACACATAATCCAGTCTTATAAAACACGATCCCCGGTCTCTGTGGTGAGGATTTCTTAAACCTCACTCGAAAACAAGAACACAAAAAAAGTGTAGACTAAAGTACTTCCACTTCCTTTTCACATCATTTAACATCATCATGCACCAGTGTGTGCGGGTGTGTTGATCAAATGCCTGTCAATTTTTCGTTCCCCTCCAATCAATATCCTTTTTACACAGCGGTGAAGCAGGGGACCAAGGATTGACATCCCCCCCCCAAAAATGTGCGAAGTCAAGTGGTTACCAGAGATTGCAGCGTATTATGCCTGTTTTACCTTCTCATCGGTATACAGCCTCAGAAAACACAGTGATATATATGTACAGTGACACCAACAATAACACTAACATTCAACACAGTACAAAAAGCAAGTACATTTTAAACAGTTGGCATTTATATAGTGCTGTACAATTAATGCTTCCCATTCACCCATTCATACACACACTGACAGCGATTGGCTGCCATGCAAGGCCCCGACCAGCTCGTCAGGAGCATTTAGGGGTTAGGTGTCTTGCTCAGGGACACTTCGACACAGCCCGGGCAGGGGATCGAACCAGCCACCCTCCGATTGCCAGACGACTGCTCTTACTGCCTGAGCCATGTCGCCCCATATTAAGCCACCGGTTCATTCTCCAACTCACTCCTTCCTGCTCAGGTACCTGGTGCGCGTACTCTGGTGCCAGACACAGCCAAACATGGCCGCCTCCATGAATTGGCGTCTCGCCCCATTGAGCAGCTCCCACAGGAACCCATGGAGCTGCAAAGCGGAAGCTGTCTCCAGGTCTTATACATCTCCATGGCTAAAAGGCAGAGCTGCTGGCCGCTGTAGTCCATGTCGATCACCTGCAATGGCCATCCCAAGTCCAACAGGACTGTGTACCGAGTTCTTTATCGAAGCCAAGGGTTCGAAAATTGAATAAATCTATCTACAATTTCAAAAATGTCAATTTCAACCTTAACAGAAGAGGAAGAATGGTAAATTGGCCATTTATACAGTTTACTGCCTCGCATTCACCCATTCTGACACATTGATGGCAAAAGGCTGCCATACAAGGTGCCAACCAGCTCGTCGGCAGCAACTGAGGGTTGTGTGTCTTGCTCAGGGACACTTCAACGCACCCTGAGTGTGTTTTCGAACCGGCAACTTTCGGACTGCCAGACGACCGCGCTTACCTCCTGAGCTAATAAACGAATAAATAAAACATACAGTGCATGATATGAGATCGACACAGCTATTGTAGACACAAGGTTGAATCTAAATTACCTCAATCAATGATCATTTTTATTTAACTGATTCTCATTATCACAAATAGTGCAGTATAAACATAACGAGTCAGTGAAGCAAACACATTCGTCTCTTCACTGCTGCGTCTGAAACATCGCCGGACTCATCACTACATCCGGACATGTGCTAAACTAGAGGAGAATAAAAATCGATAGGTCCATGTAGGGAGGTTGAAGTGTTTGCATGTTTTTCATTAGTGCTGTAATGATCGCCGGCGTTGTCACAGACTATTAACCCTGAACGCTCGCCACCTACTTGATGGTGTTTCCGGAATTATAAACGGACTTATTGGGACTGCCTTTTCGGATAATTAAGGCTTTTTCAAATTACATTTCGTGATATTTTCAATGTCTGTGTGATTATTTAAATCAATTCGAAACACGAAATGATTGGGATCAATCCAGTTCGCGGTGCGTGACTCATATTGATTCTTTTGAATCACAGTGACTACAACACTCGCAGTCCTCCACGTGGACTTTCTAACTCAACCTGTTGTCCAGCGGAGGATGGCCCTGCAACCGGTTTCCTCCCGAGATTTCTTTCCACCGGGGAGTTTTATCCCCATTAGGGAGTTTTTACCTCATCTGGGGGCTCAATGCTGCCATTCTTCTTCCCTTCTGTTACTCTGTAAAGCGTTTTCGCGACAGTCGTCTGTGAAAGTGCTATACAAATAGAAATTGAATGTAAGTGAACATATTAAAACTGTAATGCCGGTGTGCTGGATTGTCATATTGTAAGCACAGACACACAAACCGCGGAAATAAAAGAAGTAGAATTTAACTGAGGGACGAATACATCAGCACACCAAAGGCATTTAGATGTAAGGTAAAGCAAAACAAAAACAACAAAAAAAGGAAAAAGAAAAAAACAGGAGGCTTAAAGGGGTCGTTCATGGGAAATTGGGTGGTTTTATTGGAACTTGGAAAGTTTGGAAACCTTGTGGTGAGCTAATGTGAATGATAAGTAACAACTGGTCTGAAATCGTATCAATTGTAATCTATCTCGTCCATTATCATGAATTTGTGTGTGTGTCAGTGTGTGTGTGTGTGTGTGTGTGTGTGTGTGTGTGTTTGTGAGTGTTACACCATCATTCATTTGTAGCTAATACTGTTTTAGATATAAATATAATCCATTGTCAGATTAATCAAATAGATCCTAGTCCTTAGCTTGGTTGTAAATTACTCTTAGCACGTGAAACTGTACTTCCCTCTAGGGTCTTTCAGCGCACTTGTTCCTGGTGATGGGTATGCACTTTGTTGTACGTCACTCTGGATAAGAGAGTCTGCCAAATGCCAATAGTGTAATGTAATGTAAAATAATGGAAATCATAAAGAATAAATAGTTCAGCAATATTTAGGATGTATTTTCCGGAATACGGTCGCTTTTGAACAGTTGTTTGCTTAGTTCAATTCGTATGGCTCCTCCCAAAGTATTTCTTATCTTATTCTAACTCGCCCTCTAGCGGCCAACTGGGGAAACCATTTACAGTATCGCATTCAAGGTGTAGAAACACTTGGGATAAACTTTATTCTACACCCGGCTTTAGACCTAAGTTTTAAAAATGCAATAATCTCACCAAAGCTGTTTTTTTTGTTGTCAAATGTAGGATTTCTTTGTAACAGACTACATTTATCAAATGGTATCATGTCCGTCGAGACGCACGGAGACCAACGCGATTCGCTCAAGGTGCAGAGTGAAAATGAATAGAAACTATTAAAGAATAAAGACTCACATACTTGATATTATGATCCAAAACGAAAGTTTTAATCCAACAACAGGGTTGACGTTTCAGCTACCACAAGCACAAATGTACATCAGTACAAATGTACGTTCTGTTCTTTAGTCCGTTTAAAGAGAAGGCTATAGGTGCAACGTAATTTGATAGGCGTTACGTAGGGTACATATCTGCCAATAGGCTATATTCACAATGAGACATACGTGCTTGTCGTTTAAATCGCGGACATGCAATTTGAAACTAAAAAACATTGCATGACCGCCACCAAAATAATGAAGTAGAACTGATAAAGAACGAAACAAATTATACATGGCATATGCATATACACATAGTGGGCTATGCAATAGTTAACCAGATACATACAGTATGCATGTCACACTGAACAATCCCATTTTTGTCAGAAATATGGACCATTCGGGCCTGCTATAAATCCTAGTGTCCGTAGCTAACATCTCCCGGCATCATTCCCATTATCTATCGCCACAAGTGAAGCATGGAAGGCCACAAGCATCCCTAAGTGTCACCACTTCACCGTGTCAGCACTTCATTAACCCCTCTGTCAATGGACCCAACTGTCTGACGCGCATCAGGCGCAACAACGACTCCTTTCTGTCCTCCATTTTGAGCCGGTGCCAGTCTTCATGGGGGAAGACAGAGCGCAGACCCTGGCCCCGCCTCCGGGCCCCGTCCTGGAGGACGAGTCACAGAACCAGCATTCACGCTCGGACTGTTTCCGGAACATGATGTCAGCACTCCCCGAACAACACTGAGACAGCATCCGCCCCACACCCCCCCGACTCACACACACAGACACACACACACACACACACTCCCTGAACAACACTGAGACAGCATCCGCCCCACACCCCCCGACTCACACACACACACACACACACACTCCCCGAACAACACTGAGACAGCATCCGCCCCACATCCCCCAACTCACACACACACACACGCGTCACACATACACATAACACACACACAAGCAGAATGTACACAGCACCAACACAACATGTGCATAACACACAACACGCAAAGAACACACGCATACACACAAGCAGAACGCACATCACACACACACACACACACACACACACACACCTCCATAGTTTTTCAATACAGTTCAGTAAGGTATACAGCATGTGTGGTAGGAAAATACACAAACTAAATAATGGAAATTTTTTTCATGTTTCAACCAGCAGTCTTCCCCAAGTTGACCTAAGCTAGATTCTCTAAACTATAACACCTTATTAAACTACTGCAATTCTCTGGTGAAAAATGGAGAACGTGTCTGCCGTTGTGTGATTACCTTGTTTAAACTTATTACACAGAAATTAATTCATAGCAGAACAGTCGACTCAATTAGGCAAAGTGCTTCAGAAAAGACCAGGACTGATCGGCAGCTTCAACTGAGCAGAGGTAGGAGCAGTGTGGAATTCTGGGACTGTTTCTAACTCCTATAAAAGTTATGTTGGAAGGTGAGGTGGACTGCGATTGGACAGGAATCGTGCCATTGTGTGTGACAGAATATTACACACTATGCAGAATACAGCCACACAACCAATCAGAGAATGTCATGCCAGTTCAACCAATAACTGAAAAGGCAGACGCTTATGTAACCACACCTCTTTGTATATGTATTCCATGACCGAATATGGAGTTGCTATTCTCAACGATGTTTCCCCTGTTTTTTTTGTACACAACCCAGAACATCCATGTGAAATTATTCATTATGTGCACGTATAGGTTTTGCCCAGGAAAGTACAGCATAACCTGAAGCCAGCGAGCTAATTAACAAATGTCTTTATTTTATATCACAGTATTAGTGCTGCTTACAAACAACAAGTTATGACAGAAAAAAGTTCATTAAAAGTTTTTCCTATACAATTACTGGCAGGCTGCAATTAGGTATTTTTTATGTTATAATAATTCCAACATTTATACAATTAAAAAAGTTAAATAGAGCCGATAATGTTTTCTTGTGGAAAGGAAAAACATACAGAGGACCCTGGTTTATCTCGAGTTGGTAATGTTCTACGTTCTGATTTTCCGGAAACAATATCACCATTCTTTGATGAATAGACCAGGAATGAACCGAAAACCAAAAAACAAGTTTGTGTATTCAAAGTCACGGTTTGTTAATCACGAGACGAAACGATGCGCTTTCGACAGCACACAACCGATCAGCTCAACCCGAGTGCCGTGGCGGCTGAGGAAGTGAGGGACGGAGCTAAACTTTCCCTCGCATTCCAGAGCAGCAACAATCCCAGGAATGCCAAGAAATAATTTCGAGAAGTCCGCCTGTGCCTCAGGCTTTGCCCTCGAGTTTAACTTTGACCCAGAATTTCACTAGACTGGAACATTCGCAGAAACGGTTTCAGGGGGTACTCCTTTCGGCGATGCTGGGTCCACCTCAAACGGTATAACTATAACTACAGCGTTTTCGGAGTGAACATTTGAATCCTTGTACAGCGAATTAATAAATGTATTAAATCCTGCATTTAGGGCTATTTATACCATGCGTATTTGTGAATGTAACGTTGTGCTCTGTGCTGATGCGTGTGTGTTTATATGCATGATACACAAACACATTTCACTGTATGAATATTGAATAATAATGACAATTTAAAATGTATTGGGCTCATTCGATCTATTTCAATCACAAATTATTCCATAAAAATAAAAGAGAAATGTATCGATTTAAGTCCTCATTTTAAATTATTCCCACTGATGAAAGTCTTGGCATTTATAATGGAATCAGTCACAAACAACAGAGACACAAACAAAGACAGTCTATTCTGGCCGGTATCCTGCTGGCTTAGAAAAAATACATAAATCATCTCATCTGACCACAGCACCTTTGTTCTTTAAATGACCAAATGAGACCACTGAAACAGAGATGTACGTAAATGGTTGGAATTTATATAGCACTGTACAATGCGTTCTGCTTCTCATTCACCCATTCACACACCAACGGCGATTGGCTGCCAGGCAAGGCACCAACCAGCTTGTCAGGAGCATTTGGGGGCTAAGTGTCTTGCTCAGGGTCACTACGACACACCCAGGGCGGGTTCAAACCGGCAACCCTCCAACTGCCAGATGACTGCTCTTACCTCCTGAGCCAATGTCACCCCCCGTCATACCCACAGTGATGTTTTGGGGCAGTTTCAATTCAGGGGACCAGGGGCACTTGCTAAAATCAATGGTATAATGGATTCCACCACGTATCAGGCAATTTTGGCTGACAATCTGGTTGCCTCTGCCACAAGACTTGGCTGTAGGTGGACTTTCCAGCGAGACAGTGACCCAAAGCATACCTGAAAATCCACACAAAAATGGCTCAGTGAAATGCCTCTGCAAAGCTTATCTCAGCCATCAAAAACCCGTGGGCTGAACTACAGAGGGCAGTTGAGAAGCACAAACCCAAGAATGTGAAGGATCTGCAGAGGAATGGTCCAAAATCCATCCTCAACCAGGGGGGGGCAATAATTATGGAACCTTGAATATGAGCAGATAATATTGCCCGAAACACTTCAGAATTCATCCTGCTGCTTTTGTCAGCAGTCACATCATCAATAAATACAAGGGAACCAGTTCCATTGGCAGCCATACATGCCCACGCCATGATACTACCACCACCATGCTTCACAAATGAGGTGGTATGTTTTGGATCATGAGCAGTTCCTTTCCTTCTCCATACTCTTCTCTTCCCATCATTCTGGTACAAGTTGTTCTTTGTCTCATCTGTCCATAGAATGTTGTTCCAGAACTGTAAAGGCTTTTTTAGATGTTGTTTGGCAAACTCTAATCTGGTCTTCCTGTTTTTGAGGCTCACCAATGGTTTACATCTTGTGGTGAACCCTCTGTATTCACTTTGGTGAAGTCTTCTCTTGATTGTTGACTTTGACACACATACACCTACCTCCTGGAGAGTGTTCTTGATCTGGCCAACTGTTGTGAAGGGGTTTTTCTTCACCAGGGAAATAATTCTTCTGTCATCCACCACAGTTGTTTTCTGTGGTCTTCCGGGTCTTTTGGTGTTGCTGAGCGCACCGGTGCGTTCTTTCTTTTTAAGAGTGTTCCAAACAGTTGATTTGGCCACACCTAATGTTTTTGCTATCTCTCTGATGGGTTTGTTTTGATTTTTCAGCCTAATGATGGCTTCACTGATAGTGACAGCTCTTTGGATCTCATATTGAGAGTTGACAGCAACAGATTCCAAATGCAAATAGCATACTTGAAATGAACTCTAGACCTTTTATCTGCTCCTTGTAAATTAGATAATGAGGGAATAACACACACCTGGCCAAGGAACAGCTGAGCAGCCAATTGTCCCATTACTTTTGGTCCCTTAAAAAGTGGGAGGCACATATACAAACTATTGTAATTCCTACACCGTTCACCTGATTTGGATGTAAATACCCCCAAATTAAAGGGATTTGGGCTCTCTCTCTCTCTCTCTCTCTCTCTGAAAATGTAAATTAAACATACTGGGTACGCGGAATAGTCTTGGGGCGCTGAAACACCCAGAGCCTAGATTTATATATACATATATATTTTATATATATTGTTTTTGCTTCACCTCATATTTCCAAGCGGACTCCCTGGTGCAGACGCAGGAGGTGTGTTCGTGTTTGAAGCCCGAGGAACGGCTGATGAATAATTTATGACCGGAGAGCGGGGGAGATGTGAGACGCTGCATACCAAGCGAATCGCAGACTCAGGGAGGGAGGGAGGGAGGGAGAGAGAGAGTGAGAGAGAGATGGGGGGGTGTAATTACATGCAGAATGTGTGTGTGTGTGTGTGGAGGGGGTGATCTCATATATCCTGCAATACATTATTCACACAACACACTGCCAAAAAGGAGAACGCAAACGTGTGAGTGAGATCTTAAACACCTTGTGAAAACAGTTTTCCCCTTGCATTCAAAGTATGTATTAGGCCGCAAAATGGATGCTTACCTTTTTGTTTTTGAACACTCATGCGCACGCACACAAACGCACACACACACACACACACACACACACACACACACACACACACACACACACACACACACACACACAAGTCGACATATACTTTTCAAGGGTGTCACATTTATTGGCACCCCTAGAAATGTCTAATGAACAAAGTCCAATTTTTTTCCTTATTTTTTTTCTTCTTGGTAAAGTTCATCTGGAACTTCTAAGTAATCATCCTTGACTTTCAATGAGGTATAAAAATAAGGTATGACCGGGCCTGCCAGAAAGAGGATGCGAGTGCAGTCTGTGTCCAGGCAGTCAGGATGGTGTGAAAGCTGAAGAATTGCAGAACTTAAGTTGTGTCTTCCCTGGCATTCACACAGCGAGCAACTCCATTCATTATCTATGAAGCAGGGTGACGCGAGCAACTAATCTGACCGTGCCATAGAGACGCGCTCTCATTTTCCTACCGAGAGGACATTTCGCGAATGGCTAGTTTCAAAACTATTTTTTGGAGTTTGCTAGAAGCCATTGGAACGGATCGTTGATTTGGGACGAGGGGCATGGTCATTGCAGAAAAAAAGCGTAGCCCCCGTGTACCAGACTCTTATGCTAATGTCGCCCACTGGTGTCAGGTGGTCATGAAACTGGGCCATCGTTGGATCTTCCAGCAGGACAATTCATTCTTCCAAAGAATTCCTCCAAATTCCAGTACAAACACACACACACTCACACACACACACACACACACACAAACTGACATGTATACACACGCAGTAAGCCCACTAACCTACTACTACTGCTGTGAATTACATAGCACCACAAACAATGGAAGATGTATTTAACTAACTGATGGTTTGGGGGAGAATTGGCATCTTAAATGGTAATAACCAGGCATTACAAATAACTGTTTTCTCTACAAATGTTGGTAAACTGAGGTGTTGATGGTTGTCGAGGGACACAAACGTGAGCACATACGTACTTTCATCCTTGCCTGCAGAATGAAGGCTTTCAATGTCACAGGTGCGATTGGAATAAAACAGTATTCACTCAGAGATCAATGTTACTTATTTTATTGAGTCTTGGTGACAGTAATATCAGTGACACTGGTCCCAGAAAGATTCGAAAAGAAAGTTAAAAACACCTTCTGTAATTTGGTGGAAACCGTTGATGCCATCGTCGGAATTATGATCAATCTATTTTCAGTTCAGTTCCATCAGACTTCCGTTCACGGTGAACTATGTTTGCAGTAAACAGTTAGCCAGCTACCGTTGAACGATTAAAATTAACATTCCATATAGTTCGCCACCAACGGCTTTTTAATACAAATGGATGTAACTTATGTCTAACAATGCCAGCTAGCTGATTCGTTGGTAACCTGCGATTGATTTCAAATATTACATTGACTAAAGTGTATTATAACAGCCAAATAATTGTCCATTTTTGTTCAAGCTCTCAGCAGCCGTTTTTGTTCGCTGCGCACAACTTTCAAAAGTTTAGCTGACGTTCGTGGCGAACGGGAAAAAATAAAACGTTTGCCATCTTGACGCAGGTCTGATAAATGTCTCCTCAAAACCGAGTCTTCCTTATAAATTCCAGTCACTGCACCCGGTTCACCCAAATTCCAGTCGGCACGACGGAGTAGAATTATTTTGATGAATACAAACATACAGAAACAACAAAAGTGCTTTCCTTTTTGCCACAATTGACTTTTCTTTTTTTTAATCATCACATTTTGTACTGGAAAATTGATCTATGACATACCTGATGTCCTGAACGGAATTCAAAGATTTATCTATTGGACATTTATTTAAAATATTGTCTGGGTAGAGGAGTTGCTTAATATGGTAAAATTCCACATTACTCTCTTGCTCTCACCCTTAGCATTTGTCTTTTCTCTCACACATGCACGCACACACACAGATCCACGCAGTTCACCAAAGTAAACTTTCACACAATATTTGATTTTTAAAAATGAATTAAAAAGCCACCCTTAAATATGGTTACCATTGACAGGGTTTCAGCCCACAAAATTTAAATCCCAGATTTTTTTTTTTTTTTAACAAACACTGTGAACTAGCAGCCAAGAGCCATTTATGAACAAATCAGCAAATTCAAACAGCATATTTATAAAGAACATCTCCCATCAAAGTCCACTCAGCTATTTTCATTCCATTCAGATTGAAAGATTCAATTTTCACAGAGCACCTATTCATAAACATTTAAATGCCTCAAATCTCAGTGGAGAAGAATGTATTAATCATGTGTTTATTATTATTAACAGCAATGTCCATACATAAAATAACCATATCTCTCATGAATTCAGCCCAACATTCACCGACATACCACAAATCCTCCATATTTTTCCTCATCTTCCCAACGTCCTACGTTTTTAAACATTTCACTCACTTTTCCAGAGTAAGGGGTGGCTCTGTATTGTAGTGTAACTGATTAACTTCACTCTTTATCACAGACATACTAACTCTCCACAGGGACCGGAAAAGCCAATCCTTATCTTGTGGGGAAAAACTCCGTAATCTGCCCAGTACAGAAGATGATATGCATACTTCACTGATAAGTGCACTGGAAGTAATACTACATCAGGACTACAGCGAATAATCAAACAACGCATTCTGTGACTCAACCGTGGAGCTGAACTTAGATCCCCCTCCTCTCACAGTAACAAACACCTCAAGCTTTCGGCTCCAGATTCATTCAAACGTCTACCAGCAGCAACTGAACTCAGTTGTGCCTTACTTCCCAGTCTCTTCATTTAACATAAAGAACCATTATTTATACAGGGAAGGTTGACATGGCTTCCGGTTCTCTGCGTGTTGATTTTCGGCATTTACAGCTATCAGAAACACACACAAACACACACGCACAATGGAGGAAAACCATCGACAATCAAATCAAAATTAACACCATCAACAATTAAATTAAGGAATCGTCAAAAAAAAAATAGAACCAAAAATGGAAGATTACTTAAAGGGATTCAAACGATTTGCAGCAAATAATAACTTTGGATTGTTCTCTCTCTTGTCCACAGTATCCTATCCTAGATACACTACATGAAATTGCTGTATATTTTTAAAACCTTTCATTCATAAGAATCTACTAGATTTATTACGATAACATGTACTCTATAACCACATGTCAAAAATAGAAATGCGAATCTTAAATTAAATCAGAGGTCACGCTACAGTGATCTACATGCAGAGACCCCACGAAGCCTAACACAGAACACATCTTAGCAGGTAGTCGAGGAAAAAACGTACATTTAATCAGGAAGATAAACGGCGTTTGTAGAGCAACGCTTTGCATAAGAGTGGGTCCTGCACACACACTGACACAGGGGTCACAGAAATGGCTTCTTGGGTGACACAGACTAAACCCAATCCTGAAGTTTTCAAGTTAAGGATAAAACATCTCGCTATACAGACACCTGCATTCCAGAAATACACACAGAGACTTTAAAATAAAAAAAAAAGAACAAAAAAAAGACATTGCAAGAAGAATAAGTTAAAAAAGAAAGAAAAATGGAACAACGCCTCTTAAACCACAATTACCACAGACACATACAGTACGCGGCTTAAGGATAAAGGGTTGTTTGGGGAAATTTCCCAGAATTCTTAGCCCTCGGATAAATGAGCGCCTGACCTAGGGCTAACAGAGGTCTGTGAAATATTAAATCTTTAAAGTGCAGATTTATCAGAGTATATAAAGTGATTTGCATTTGGGGAAAACACCAGAGGGATGGGAACGTGTTGGTAACCTGGTCCTAGTATGGAATCTGGTTCTGGTAGTACTGCAGCATGTCATAGGTCTTACTCCTACAGAAAAAGAACAAAAAATAATTAATCTTTCAGCATTAACGCATACATTTAAATTAAAATAAATATAAATGATACAACTGTAAAATCACGAGTAAACGTTTAAATATTATGCAACCAGTTAAATAATAATAACGATACAATTGCTCAATCGCAATAATGACTGAATAACAACCTGAAACCCAAGTGTGCATTTCCTGCCTTTTGACCTTTGACCCTTTTTTTATTATTATTATTTTTTAGCAGGAAGTAGTCAGGTGAAAAAGCTGTATTGTTTAAAGAGGGTAAAGTGCAGTCTGCAGTCTACAGTCCCAGCACCTTCCGCTTACTCTATGGGTCAGCATCTCAAGTACGAAAAACATTATTTTTATTTATTTATTTTAAAATCGGCCGACATTTTGCTGAATCTTCAGTAGTTTAGCCATATCTGGGAAAACCTGCCAAAGAGTTCTTGTATAAAATTCAAATGAAGCCCTAGTACCCAAAACCGGGGTGCAGTTTATTTACTTTCTATTTTATCCGAGACCTGAACTGCTTGATTACTGGCCAGTCTGAGATCTAGAAATGTTAATGTGTAATGTTCATTTCTACTTCACCCTTTAGAAGCATACCTGACGTTCACTCATTGCCTGGTTGTATAATGGGGTTTAATAGATAGAGACATACTGGCGTAAAAATATGGCCAGTTATTATTATTATTATTATTATTATTATTATTATTATTATTATTTTTTGAGCCAATCGTCTTCGGTGACTGACATTTGTATAATTTATAGATAATATGTACACAACCGTTGATAGCATTGCGAGATTCCAAGCGAAAGAGCTTAATATGTATGAGAAAAGTAGGCTCTCGGTAGCTTTAAAAAAAATTAATTTAAATTGTGTTCCATGTGCGTAATTTTTGTATTGTAGCCAATAAAAACTCTTCAACATCAAAAAAGTTACTGCGCACGGTAAAAAAAAAAAAAGAAGAAGAAGACTACTGTGGTAAAGTTGCCCTCCGTAGAATGTGCATTCCGAATAACCGTCTCCACAACAAGCTAGGCTAAACTAGAATTAAAGGCTACACTTTTTATGCCCGCGGCGGCAATGTTGTTATAATCATAATGTGATCAGGTGCTGTTTTGGACGATGACAGGTTATTCATGTTTGTCATTTTGGCCTTTTATGACGGATTGTTGATTCTTTTCTTGTCATGGTATCCATTTATTTTGTTATTATTGTGGCTTTACTATGGCACAAGTAGTAAGCATATTCATAAAGTGCCTTCCAAAAACCACAGTATTCCCTTGGTCAGCGTGGCCACGGTGACAGCCACACATTTTGATGACGAAAGCGGCGCGTTCTGATGACAAAAGCGGCACGTTCTGATGATGAAATCCACACGTTACCTGCTGCTGAGGAAGCAGCTCTGTATGATTTTGATGATGAAAGCTGCGGCCTCCTTCTCGCTCACATTGGGGTTAAACCTCTGCCTGCGAACATGGGTGCACAGCAACAGCACTGTTAGCATTAGCATCCTCTCCCGCGGTGTGTAACCAGAGAGGTCCAACCCAGAGGCTAACCTGGCCCGCGCTTTAATCTGCTCATGCAGACCTGCAGCGATGTTTTTACAATGGGTCCCCGTGGGAAACTTTCTTACAGGGAGCTGTTGATCCTTACTTTTTGACTCCTTACTGGGTTCACACAAGTTGTTGGATAGCCTAGATTCTTAGGTACATTTGGAAGGAAATGTAAGGTTCATTTGGAGAAATATGGCATTAGCATATAGCATATAGCATTAGCGCAGATAAAAAAAAAAAAAAGGAATAAAAAAAAGGAATTCATCCCACAGTTGTTCACCATCCACATGTGCAGGGTCTTAAAATTGAATGCTTTTCCCAGAGAGGAGCAGTAGCGTTGCGTAACTACCCCTGCTCATGACACTTCCTGGCCTTTCATTAAGCTAGGAGAAAGCGGAATGGGGGGCTGGTAGTTCAGACTGCCATCCTTCGTCCTTCAGCTTCTTTGGCGCAATTATTTACAATGCAGTACAGTAGTGTGCAGAGATGATTATACACCACTGCGTTTGTCTAAACGGGGTCCTAATACACTCCTTCTGTAATATTCTTGGGTGAAAATGCATTGAACGATACTATTGTAGGCAATGAGAACAAATTTTTTTTCCCACAATTATATTGGGGTGATAATGCAAGTTTGGTTAATAAACAGAAACAGTGAAAACATCTTTTTTTTTTTGAAAAATTAAAAGGTGTCACAATTTGTAGTTTTTTAAACTTTTGCATTGCATGAATGCATGTTTGAAGGCTCATTCCATGATTGTTGATGCTAAACAATTTGTTTAAACTGGTTTGAAGCAACATTATTCTGCAAAATTACTTCTGATGGTCAGTTGTTCCAGTATTTAAGGTGACACGAACTTTGAGCAGTGTCACAGTGTTAAACACGATGGCACGACGGAAGGAGCTCTCTGTTAACTTATTTTCATCTACATGAACCAATAGTGCATGAAATAAATACTTGAATAGTACTTGGTTTCGGATTTATCTTCATTGCGTTAAGTGTATAATCATCACTGCACAGTACTGTAAGTGGCACGGGAGACCGGTGTGACTCATTATAAACCCTTAATTGTTCTCTGCAGCGATGACCTCGGGCTTTGGAGTGGACCCCAGTAGAAGAGAGTTCAATCTGAAATGGGGTTTCCCCCGGATTAATAAAGGGGGCAGTGGATCCAGGACGTCATCGCACTCAGGGCCACTCACTTCAGCAGCTTTATGGTCTGTCCTCTGAAGCACGGCAACCCGGTGTCCAGCATCAGCGTTACCAGGGAAACCACTGCATCCATGTAGGGCCTGCGGAGCAGCGGCAGGGAGTGAAGGAGAGGGAGAAACCAGATTAAACCAGATTAAACCAGATTAAACCAGATTGAAACCACATTAAGGCAGATTAAACCTGATTAAACCAGATTAAACCTGAATAAACCTGATTAAACCGTGCCCACACCTCCATGAGCTCACCTGACGGCCAGGTAACCTCACACACACACCTGCATGAGCTCACCTGACGGCCAGGTAACCTCACACACACACACCTGCATGAGCTCACCGGAAGGCCAGGTAACCTCACACACACACACCTCCATGAGCTCACCGGAAGGCCAGGTAACCTCACACACACACACACCTCCATGAACTTACCTGACGGCCAGGTAACCTCTCACACACATCTCCATGAACCACTTGAAGGGCGTGGCCTCCATCTTCCCGCCCATGATCATCACCATCTCGTCCGTCAGCTTGATGTCGGGTTCCCAGCCCAGATTACCCCCCGGAGAGCTCTCAAACATGAACCCAAAATCTGCACCACAGAAAAACACACACACACACACACACACACACACACACACAGATCAACATCAACCCGAAATCTGTACCACAAAAAAAAACACACACACATACACACACACCCATCAACATCAACCCGAAATCTGTACCACAAAAAAATATGCACACACGCATCTATGCACGTGCGCGCACGCACACAAGCACACACACACACACACACACACACTCACACAAAGCCAAAATCTGAGCGCATCATAGAAAACACACACTGCAAAAACCAAATACATAAGTCAATCTCAACAAGTATTTTAGTACCTGTACTTATATTGAGACTAAGAATACAGTTTATTTGAATGAATAGAAAGTGTTATGGGGCTGTGGGGCAGCTGACCGATGTGGATCAGGTGGCCCTTGCTGTCCAGCATGATGTTGCCGTTGTGCCGATCCTTAATCTGCAGCAGGAACAGCAGCAGGCTGTAGGCCGCCATGCTGCGGATGAAGTTATACCGCGCCTGAGAGAGAGAGAGAGGGGGGGAGGGAGAGAGGGAGAGAGAGGGAGGGAGGGAGGGAGAGCGAGAGAGACAGAGAGGGGGAGAGGGGGAGAGGGAGAGAGGGAGGGAGGGAGAGAGGGGGAGGGAGAGAGGGAGGGAGGGAGAGAGAGAGAGAGACAGAGAGGGAGAGAGAGAGGGAGGGAGGGAGAGAGAGAGACAGAGAGGGGGAGAAAGAGAGGGGAGAGGGAGATAGGGGGAGAGAGGGAGGGGGAAAGAGGGAGAGAGAGGGGGAGAGGGAGGGATAGAGAGAGGGGGAAAGAGAGAGAGGGAGGGAGGGAGAGAAAGGGGGAAGAGAGAGAGGGGAGGAGTGAGAGAGACAGTGATAAAGAAAGGGGGAGAGATAGGGAGGGGGGAGGGAGAGAGAGAGGGAGAATTGGAATAGTAAAAAAATGAATTAAAATGATACATTTTAATCAATATTCTAAACAAAATTATTCTTCCATATTATTGCTTGTTAATTGGCTGTGAAAAGCCAAACATTCAAGAAAGAAAAGTCTTCGCCCCAAACATTATGGAGCTCACTGTAAAAGTGACGGATTGGTGACGGAACACGGACAGAGCGCTCACCTTCTGGAACGCCAGTGTGGACTCGTCCCCGTACTGATTACGGAAGTAGTCGTACATCCCGAAATCCGTCTGTCTGCCCAGCTGGTCCCGGGACTTGCAGTCCGGAATGCACTCGATGACGCCGCACTGCATCATGGGAAGGTAACATCTAATCAGCCAATTGTGTGGCAGCAGTGCAATGCATACAATCATGTAGATACGGGTCAGGAGCTTCAGTTAATGTTCACATCAACCATCAGAATGGGGAAGAAATGTCATCGAAGTGACTTTGACCGTGGAATGATTGTTGGTGGCAGACAGGGTGGTAGAGTTAGGGTTAGGGTTAGCCGGGCAGGGGGAGAGGGTCAGGGTTAGGGATGCCTCATCAAAGGGACAGTGGTGGGGGAAAGGGGGGTTATGGATAGCGTTAGGGTCGGCCGGGGGGGGGTGGGGGTTAGGTTTGGGGTTAGGTTTTAGGGTTTGGGGGTTTGGGGTCAGAGAGGTTTAGGGTTAGGGGGTTTGGGGTCAGAGAGGTTTAGGGTTTGGGGGTTTAGAGTCAGAGAGGTTTAGGGTTTGGGGTCAGAGAGGTTTAGGGTTTGGGGGTTTGGGGTCAGAGAGGTTTAGGGTTTGGGGGTTTGGGGGTTTGGGGTCAGAGAGGTTTAGGGTTAGGGGGTTTGGGGGTTTGGGGTCAGAGAGGTTTAGGGTTTGGCGGTTTGGGGTTAGAGATGTCTCTCACCCCGGGTGCTGTAGCCACCACCCTGTAGGGGAAGACGAACAGGTCCAGCCCCACCAGCTGGAAGATGTTCTTAAACAGGCCGATGATCTGCAGGGCCAGCATGTCCTGGAAGGGCAACAACCAGAGAGAAACAGCCTTTACCCCATTGGCTCCCTTTCAGAAACAGCCTTTACCCCATTGGCTCCCTTTCAGAAACAGGCTTTACCCCATTGGCTCGCTTTCTGAAAGAGCCCTTACCCATTGGTTCCCTTTCAGGAACCAGTACAAAAAAAAAAAAAAACTAGGTAGCACACCGTGTTTAGCCAAAGCTGGTCTCCCATTGGTGACAAAAACACAACATAAAATACCCAGATAACCAATTGACACTATTTGGCCACCTGGCAAATGGCATGAACACAAACTTTCTGGTCCAACATTGGTTGCCCTTACCTGACGGCAGTCATCGCCCACTTTAAAGATGGCCGCCTGCCAGCAGACCTTCCCCGCCCCCTCACTGGGCTCCTCCCCTTCCTCCTGGGAGTCGGACTGGCAGCTCAGCCCTGCACAGGAACAGGAAGCGGAGAGCTGAACATCACAGGGCTCTTTCCAATCACTTATTTTTCACCTGCTACCCTCCCCTTGCTCTTTGCCTGACCCAGTCTGGCATCTTTAAGCAACTTCCAACCTATTGCCTAGAAGCCAAAGTTTGGAGGCTCCCAAACTTTTCTTGAGCAAGAAAACAAGAAAAAAAGGTGTGATTTAACTCACCTTCTTTCTCCAGCTCGCTGACTCACCTGTACAGGTGTGATTTAACTCACCTTCTTTCTCCAGCTCGCTGACTCCACAGCGCTTGACTCTAAACTTGGCCAGGTAGGGGGCTTTTGCAGCGCTGATGTGGACAAAAGACACACAGCAAGTTCACATTTAAACCTTTTATTACTGTACAGTAATTATCATTACGGTCATGCCTTTGTATTCACACGACAACCAGTGTTCATTTATTAATTTGTAACAATGTAATTGATTAATAGATTTTACATTAAAGGTACAATAGGTAAATAGCAACAGAAACCCTCAAACTACTACACTGTTTATCCCACCCCTTCTCTGTGGACACACTGATGTTGAAACGCCATTGGCTGTGGTACTTAGAACCAATTTTCAACCAATGAGCTTGAATTTGGGTACAGCTATAAGATGTTTTAGTACAGTGTCGGTGCATCAACTGTACAGTTTGAAACACAAATTTAAGGACAATAGACAGAGTGTGAGTCAACATGTCAGTGAGCCTTTTACAATGATTTAGAATGGTCTTGTAACAATGTTTTAGCACAAACATCTTACCTATTGTACCTTTAAAGACAAGCTGAAATCAGAATTCACTTTCCCCTCAATTTGGTCGAAAAGCATATATTCCAAAAATATATATAAAATTGTAATACTTCATTTTCCACTTACTTCCTGGAAAATGATTTGAATTTAGATTTTAGAATTTAGAATTGAGATAGTCATCGCGTACCAGTGGGCGTGTTTGTCGATCAAATGCCGTGCATCCTCATCTGACGTTCCCCCTCCCCCTTTTACGTCAGTCAACTCGGGTCCCTGCCCTTCAAAACCCCCCCCAACCTCCCCCTCCCAAAAGATCGATTCCACTCGTGCATAAGTCACATCGCAGAAGCTAGTGCTGCTGGTTTCAGCCGGTCTTTAACATGCTGTTACCGCGGTGCGGTAGGCCAGCGTTACCTCTGCATGGGAGTGCCGGACTTGTAGTCGATGTCCAGCACAATGGCCTCAGGGTTGCTGGGTAAATAACAGCCTGTGGGAATGAGATCACAGAAAAGTCTGACCCCAAAAAGTCCACATCATACGCTTCAAAAGGCGTTATTTCTTTTAGAACACACCGCTACAATTTAATTCACAAAGAGAATTGAAAAACTATAGAAAATACTGTAAAAGCTTGCTTGTTTCATCCAGCAGATTTCTGAAACCATTTTTTTAAGTTTCACCAGACCTTTTGTTTTTATAGTAATGTTTAAAAAAAAGTAATTCTAGTAATCATATTTTCTTTAATTATTTTTCTGAATCATCTGTATTGACAATAAAAGCATAGTTTAAAATGCATACATACATAATTTAAAGGAGTTGTAGGCGCTATAAAAACACTGTGAAAGTATCAGAACGCACACTCCCCAAATAAATCCACACAATGCGTATGAAGAAACTGGGCATTTAAATGAGCTGTTTGGACCTGAAGTTGTGACAACACAGTGATACGCTTGTTTGCTTCAGCACCGCCCACCTTGTACCCAGAACCAATCCAAGCGCTCGGCTATTCAGCTCGTTGGAGCGAGCCGGCCAATCAGTTTGTTGATGTCAATGAGCCTTAAAGACACAGTCACTGAAACATCCTGTTCTTGGAACAGCTCACGAGAGGCACTGGAGAACGGAGATGGGAAACTGGATAGAGATTGTTTTTGGGACTTATAAATCCACTTAAACACCTTCTCATGGATACCAGGACCTAAAATAAAATGGTGGAAAGGTGTGCAAATTTGGGACCTTTAGGACATTAGCCCGGGCGGGACACACGTCTTTACATTTTATGACTTGCGATAAACTGGCCAATCACTGGAGGCGTCCTATGAAAAAGGGGCTGGCGATGCCGAACCGGGGCCAATCGGAGAGCAGCAGACCGTTCTTGAGGACGGAGCGCGATGTGTGCGTAGCGGCTCTTACCCGGCTGCACTCGGATGTCAGACAGAGCTTTCAGGCACGCCCTCTTCCTCTCGTCTCCTTTCGGCGTCGGCCTGCGAGAGAAAGCGCGGATTAGAGGAGAGCAGTCCAACTCTGCGTCGTTCTTTCAGACGCAGACGCGTGTGTGCGTGGCAGCGGCGTGGGCCCGTACTTGATGATGGCGGAGACGTTGGTGATCTTGTTGAAGAAGTCGAACTCGCGCTGGTAGAAGTCCTTGGCGGGGCCGGAGAGAGAGCCGGTGATCTCCACCACCATCTGCTCCAGGAGCTCCCCGATGTCCGCTGGAGAGAGAGAGAGAGAGGGAGAGAGAGGGAGGGAGAGGGGGAGAGGGAGAGGGAGGG
>NC_083771.1:45979227-45996727 GCF_963514075.1 Conger conger | reverse complement strand
GTGTTTTATCAGAGGTGTTTTATTAGAGGTGATTTATTAGAGGTGTTTTATTAGAGGTGATTTATCGGAGGTGTTTTATTAGAGGTGATTTATTAGAGGTGTTTTATCAGAGGTGTTTTATTAGAGGTGATTTATTAGAGGTGTTTTATTGGAGGTGTTTTATTGGAGGTGTTTATTAGAGGTGTTTATTAGAGGTGTTTTATTGGAGGTGTTTTATTGGAGGTGTTTATTAGAGGTGATTTATTAGAGGTGTTTTATTGGAGGTGTTTCATTAGAGGTGTTTTATTGGAGGTGTTTTATTAGAGGTGTTTCATTAGAGGTGTTTTATTGGAGGTGTTTTATTAGAGGTGTTTCATTAGAGGTGTTTTATTGGAGGTGTTTTATTAGAGGTGTTTCATTAGAGGTGTTTTATTGGAGGTGTTTTATTAGAGGTGTTTCATTAGAGGTGATTTATTAGAGGTGTTTTATTAGAGGTGTTTTATTAGAGGTGATTTATTAGAGGTGTTTTATTAGAGGTGTTTTATTAGAGGTGTTTTATTGGAGGTGTTTTATTCGAGGTGTTTATTAGAGGTGTTTTATCACAGGTGTTGTATTAGAGGTGTTTTATCGGAGGTGTTTTATTGGAGGTGTTTTATTAGAGGTGTTTTATTAGAGGTGTTTTATTAGAGGTGTTTTACCAGTAAGGCCAGCAGGAGGGTCCTGCGCTTCATGTAGTACTTGTGAAGCTGGGTGCCACGGTTACTCTTCTTGGAGAGCCCTGGAGTGAAGACACACCCCTGAGCAGTTACCACACACCCCTCTCCCACAGTTACCACACACCCCCCTCTCTCTGTTACCACACACCCCTCTCTCAGTTATCACACACACCCCTGAGCAGTTACCACACACCCCTCTCTCTCAGTTACCACACACACCCCTCTCTCTGTTACCACACACACCCCTGAGCAGTTACCACACACCCCTCTCTCTCACAGTTACCACACACACCCCTCTCTCTTAGTTACCACACACCCCTGAGCAGTTACCACACACCCCTCTCTCTCACACATTCCCACCCCCAGTTACCACACTATCTACTACACTATATTACATTACATTTTAGCTGATGCTTTGTATTCAAAGTGACTTACAGTTGATTTGACTAAGCCGGGGCCAATCCCCACTGGAGCAATGTGGGGTAAAGGGCTCCAGTGGGGATTGTCCCGTGGACAAGTCACTTTTGAGAAAAGCAACAAAATAAAAATAAGGTCAATATATGAACAGACAGGAGGAAGATGCACTCCGTCTCCCCCTGGTGGCCTGGAGGTGTACCTGATTTCTTGGAGATGGTGCTGACTCCGCTGGACAGCGGGTAGGTGTTGATCCAGCCCTGGGCGCTCTGTTGCCGGGACCCCACCGTGACGTCCATGTTGTTCCTGGGGTCCGTGGCGCTCACCACTGATAGGCTGCTCATGGTCGGGTCCTGGTTATCTGACCACACAGAGCATCGGTTATAATGTAACCCCATAACCCTAAATCTAACCCTAACCCCATAACCCTAAATCTAACCCTAACCCCATAACCCTAAATCTAACCCTAACCCCATAACCCCAAAACTATAACCCCATAACCCTAAATCTAACCCTAACCCCATAACCCCAAAACTATAACCCCATAACCCTAAATCTAACCCTAACCCCATAACCCAAAACTATAACCCCATAACCCTAAATCTAACCCTAACCCCATAACCCCTAAATCTAACCCTAACCCCATAACCCCAAAACTATAACCCCATAACCATAAATCTAACCCTAACCCCATAACCCCTAAATCTAACCCTAACCCCATAACCCCAAAACTATAACCCCATAACCCTAAATCTAATCCTAACCCCATAACCCCTAAATCTAACCCTAACCCCATAACCCCAAAACTATAACCCCATAACCCTAAATCTAACCCTAACCCCATAACCCCAAAACTATAACCCCATAACCCTAAATCTAACCCTAACCCCATAACCCCAAAACTATAACCCCATAACCCTAAATCTAACCCTAACCCCATAACCCCAAAACTATAACCCCATAACCCTAAATCTAACCCTAACCCCATAACCCCAAAACTATAACCCCATAACCCTAAATCTAACCCTAACCCCATAACCCCAAAACTATAACCCCATAACCCTAAATCTAACCCTAACCCCATAACCCCAAAACTATAACCCCATAACCCTAAATCTAACCCTAACCCCATAACCCCAGAACTATAACCCCATGACCCTAAATCTAACTCTAACCCCATAACCCCAGAACTATAACCCCATAACCCTAAATCTAACTCTAACCCCATAACCCCAGAACTATAACCCCATAACCCTAAATCTAACTCTAACCCCATAACCCCAGAACTATAACCCCATAACCCTAAATCTAACTCTAACCCCATAACCCCAGAACTATAACCCCATAACCCTAAATCTAGCCCTAACCCCATAACCCCAAAACTATAACCCCATAACCCTAAATCTAACTCTAACCCCATAACCCCAGAACTACAACCCCATAACCCTAAATCTAGCCCTAACCCCATAACCCCAAAACTATAACCCCATAACCCTAAATCTAACCCTAACCCCATAACCCCTAAATCTAACCCTAACCCCATAACCCCTAAATCTAACCCTAACCCCATAACCCCAAAACTATAACCCCATAACCCTAAATCTAACCCTAACCCAAAAACTAAAATCCCATAACCCTAAAACTAACCCTAACCCCATAACCCTAAAACTATAACCCCATAACCCTAAAACTAACCCCATAACCCTAAAACTAACCCTAACCCCATAACCCTAAAGCTAACCCCAACCCCATAACTATAACCTCAACACAGAGCACCAGTCACTTTTCTACATTTCTGAGAATTTCATGTCAGACACACGTGCTCCAGTGATCAGACGCTCACACACGCGTGCTCCAGTGCTCAGACGCGCACACACACACACACACGCACACACACGCGTGCTCCAGTGCTCAGACGCGCACACACACACACACACACACACGCACACACACGCGTGCTCCAGTGCTCAGACGCTCACACACACACACACACGCGCGTGCTCCAGTGCTCAGACGCTCACACACACGTGTGCTCCAGTGCTCAGACGCTCACACACACGTGTGCTCCAGTGCTCAGACGCTCACACACACGCGTGCTCCAGTGCTCAGACGCTCACACACACGCGTGCTCCAGTGCTCAGACGCTCACACACACGCGTGCTCCAGTGCTCAGACGCTCACACACACGCGTGCTCCAGTGCTCAGACGCTCACACACACACACACACGCGCGTGCTCCAGTGCTCAGACGCTCACACACACGCGTGCTCCAGTGCTCAGACGCTCACACACACACACACACGCGCGTGCTCCAGTGCTCAGACGCTCACACACACGTGTGCTCCAGTGCTCAGACGCTCACACACACGTGTGCTCCAGTGCTCAGACGCTCACACACACGCGTGCTCCAGTGCTCAGACGCTCACACACACACGCGTGCTCCAGTGCTCAGACGCTCACACACACGTGCAGACGCTCACACACGCGTGCAGACGCTCACACACACGTGCAGACGCTCACACACGCGTGCAGACGCTCACACACACGTGCAGACGCTCACACACACACACGTGCGTGTTGGGGTGAGGTGTTTCGCTTGGCTGTAAGACGGGTAGAGGAAAGCAGGAGCCCCAAGAAAGCCCCAGAGAAACAAGCCCCTGTTCCCTGAAGCACTCTCATGCTTTTTATTCTTGCAATTCACAAGACAAAATAATAATAATAATAATAATATCACTGACTGAATGCTGCGAAAATGCATGAAAACTGCACATTTTCCTGCAAAGGAACTAAATTAGCGTGCAAATTGATGCAAATGAAATGCGAAATGATGCATCATTTTATGCTAATCGATTGAAAAGTAATGAATGCGTTGACGCAAACCAACAATACTGCATCCATTTATGCAAATTAATAAAAAAATGCATTAAAAAAAAACAACAACTAATAAATGTGAGAAAAAAATAAAAGAAATAAAAAATCGCAACAATAATGCGTCATCATGCATTTCGCGGCGAGTTCAAATTTCAGAGCGATCGGCGGAAAAATTTGAACTGCGCCGTGGTGCCCGGGCCGCACTGCGAGGGTTACGGCCCTCGGGCAAAGGCCGCTTACTTAAGATGGATATCGGAGAGGTGCTGGAAACGACAAGCGATCCGAAAATCCCGGCGGAAAGGGAGGTTTGAGGCGGGTTGGCGCCAGGCTCACCGGCGACGGGGACCAGCTGACCGGCGGTCAGGTACTTTTTGTCGGAGAGGATGCTAGCGTAGAAGCGCGTCATGACGCTGATGTCCTCCCGCAGACGCTTGTCTCCCTGCGTGGGGAACTTGGAGGACACGCTGCAGAAAAAAAATAAAAATAAATAAATAAAATAAAAAAACACACAAACAAACTGCCGGTCAAATGTCACGTGGCTACAATAATCCATCCATCCATCCATTATCTGAACCCGCTTATCCTGAACAGGGTCGCAGGGGGGCTGGAGCCTATCCCAGCATACATTGGGCGAAAGGCAGGAGTACACCCTGAACAGGTCGCCAGTCCATCGCAGGGCACACACACCATCCACTCACACACTCACACCTACGGGCAATTTAGACTCTCCAATCAGCCTGACCTGCGTGTCTTTGGACTGTGGGAGGAAACCGGAGTACCCGGAGCAAACCCACGCAGACACGGGGAGAATATGCAAACTCCGCACAGAGAGGCCCCGGCCGACGGGGATTCGAACCCAGGACCTCCTTGCTGTGAGGCAGCAGTGCTACCCACTGCACCATCCATGCTCCAGGGAGTGAACGGCCTTGAAATAAACACATCGCACCCTAAACCAGAACTGCCGGTTTGAAGGTAACCAAACGAGATACCGTCTCCAGGGAGAGTCTTTAGCACGTTGAAGGGCACTCAGGTTACCAAAAGAAGGAAACACTGGCTTCAGAGCACCTGAAGCAGTGACTGGCTTTAGAGCACCTGAAGTAGTCGAAGGCCGAGGAATAGATCTTCTCCCGCAGGACGTTTCGGATGGTGGAGTTGGTCACCACATCCGAGTGGAGGAGAGCCAGACCCAGAGTCAGCAGCCTGGACAGACGGGGGGGGGGGGGATTAGTAATTGACCTGGCAACCCAGTAGGGAGCAGTTCCGCAATAACCTGGCAAGTCCCAAACTAGCACAACAAGAAAATGAGAAATAGAATACTTTTTTTTTTTCTCTTTTATTTCGCCTCAACTGAGTGGTAGAGACGACCAAATCGGACATATTTCATTACCATTTAGGTCTCCATATATCAAGCCAAAACGCAGTCCAAGAGCTGGTTTGTACTTCGTTGTACATGTACACGCCCACGACAAGTGTCGTACGAGGACAATGACGCCGATTCAACTGAAAATGCGTAATTTCCCGGTGCCACAGACACACACACAGCCAAAGCGTGAATTAAAAACGTCGTGCAACACTTCCATTTTCGTCGTACTACACTTGTCGCAAGGGTACAAAGCAAGGTGGGATTGTCAACTTGTTGAAAGCATATTACCCAAAAATCAAATCAATGTTAGCAATAGCAGGTTATTGGCAGAAACGCGTTCCGGCACAGCGACACCGGGTCGGACCTGAAGCGGGGTCCGATGGCCGCCACGTGGCGGTTCAGGGTGCTCTTGGGGTCGCCCACGCTCAGACAGAGGGAGCGCTGCAGGAGGCCGGTGAAGATCTCCACCTGGTCGGCGCTGGAGTACTTCGCGATCTCGAACCGCTGCACGAGGAACTGCACAGCGCGGGGAGACACACACACACACACACCCCACACACACACAGACACACACAAACACACACAGACACAGACACACACAGACACACGCACACAGATACACACACACAGACACGGACACACACACACACACACACACACACACACAGACACACACATACACACACAGACACAGACACACACACACACACACAGACACACACACACACAGACACAGACACACACACACACAGACACACACAGACACACACAGACACACACAGACACACACACAGATACACACACACACACACACATATACACAGACACACACAGACACACACAGACATACACACACAGACACAGACACACACATACACACAGACACACACATACACACACAGACACACACACAGACACACACAGACAGACACACACACACACACACACACACAGATACACACACACACACACACACAGACACACACATACACACACAGACACAGACACACACAGATACACACACACACACACAGACACACACATACACACACAGACACACACACACACACACACATGGTATTACAGCCGTGTGTAAAGCAGAACCTGGGCGCTCACACAACGCCATTCAGGGCGGAGTATGATGTGGACTGAGACACACAACGGAGAAACACTGGACATACTGCTCACAGGTGGTTGTTGGCTATGCAAACTACAGGAAGTTGGGTTGTTGGTCAGAGGAACTACAAGAAGTTTGGTTGTTTGTCATGCTGACTGCAGGAAGTTGGGTTGTTGGTTATGTGAGCTGCAGTAGGTCGCTAGATAGGTAGATCCTTGCATTTATAAAGTGCATTACAGTGATGAGTGGTGAACTACAGGAAATTATGCTGTTGGCTGTGTGAACTACAGGAAGTTGTGCTGTTGGTTGTGTGATGACAGGAAGTTGTGCTGTTGGTTGTGTGAACGACAGGAAGTTGCGCTGATGGTTGTGTGAACTACAGGAAGTTGTGCTGTTGGTTGTGTGATGACAGGAAGTTGTGCTGTTGGTTGTGTGAACGACAGGAAGTTGCGCTGATGGTTGTGTGAACTACAGGAAGTTGCGCTGTTGGTTGTGTGAATTACAGGAAGTTGTGCTGTTGGTTGTGTGAACTACAGGACGTTGCGCTGATGGTTGTGTGAACTACAGGACGTTGCGCTGATGGTTGTGTGAACTCCAGGATGTTGTGCTGTTGGTTGTGTGAACTACAGGACGTTTCGCTGATGGTTGTGTGAACTACAGGAAGTTGGGTTTTATTGGGGCTGGGGGGGCGCTCACCTCAATCCAGATGTAATGGGGCGTGACCTCGGGGGGGCAGGGTATGGGCTGGCTCTCCTCTGAGGCCGCCAGGGGGTCGGCCTCCACCACAGCCTCCGAAAAAAGACCCATCTTCAGCTCCACGGTCATCTGCCACGCCCCGGCCATCTCCCGCATGAACTAGGCACACACACACAAACACACACACAGACAATCAGCTCCACCATCCAACGCACGTGAACGTTTACACAACAATGGGCTCTGCCCACAAACATTCTCCCAACGTTTACACAGCAATGGGCACTGCCCACAAACATTCTCACAACGTTTACTCAACGATGGGCACTGCAGCAAACAATCTCACAATGTTCACACAACGGTGGGTTCAACCCGCAAAGATTCTCAGGTTTACACAACGACGGGCACTACCCGGAAACATTCTCACAACGTCTACACACACACACGCACACGCACACGCACACTCACACGCACACTCACGCACACACGCACACTCGCACACGCACACGCACACGCTCACGCTCACACTCACACTCACACTCACACTCACACACACTCACACTCACACTCACACTCACACTCACACTCACACTCACACACACTCACACACTCACACACTCACACACTCACGCACACGCACACACACACACACACACACACACACACTCACACTCACACACACACTCACACACTCACACACACACACACACACTCACACACACACACACTCACACACACACACACACACACACACACACACACACACTCTGTACGTACAGTGACCTCCACGCCGTCGCGGGCGGCGAGCAGCCACTCCCAGCAGGCGATGGCTGTCTCCATGCCGTGCTCCGTGAACATCTTCAGCGGCGACCAGCACAGCTGGTGCAGGAGCTGAGGATCCGTTTCTATGGAAACAATACGGCCAGGACTTACTAAGGTACAGGGACCGCGTAGATGCGCGTGTACACGGTCCCCACTCGTGCACAGGAGTGCACAGTGTGTGTATGAACATGGTCCCCATAAGACAGGTGAGTAAGGTAGGGCAGGAGTGCAGTGTGTGTGTGTGTGTACACAGTCCCCATTAAACAGGTTAGTAAATTAGGGCAGGAGCACAGTGTGTGTGTGTGTGTGTGTGTGTTTACCCGGTCCCCATGAAACAGGTCTGTAAACTAGGGCAGGAGTGCAGTGTGTGTGTACACAGTCCCCATTAAACAGGTTAGTAAACTAGGGTAGGAGCACAGTGTGTGAATGTGTGTACACGGTCCCCATAGAACAGGTGTGTAAACTAGGGCAGGAGTGCAGTGTGTGTGTGTGCATGTGTACAAGGTCCCCAGAAAACAGGTGTGTAAGCTAGGGCAGGAGAGCAATGTATGTGTACATGGTCCCCATAGAACAGGTGTGTTCTATGGATCAGGTGTACAGGTGTACAGGGGATCAGGTGTACAGGTGTACAGGGGATCAGGTGTACAGGTGTACAGGTGTACAGGGTCCTCTTGCCTTTGGAGCTGATGAGCAGGGCGGCCATCTTGAACATGGCCTGGGTGAAGGCCTCTGGTCGGCCGCTGTCCAGCGCATCTTTCATCTGTCCAATCATCAGCCGGTTGAGGTCAGTGGTGCTGCGAGTGGCTTCTGCCACATTAATCATACCTGCCACCTGCCACACACACACACAGACACACACACACACACACACAGACACACACACACACACACACACAGACACACACAGACACACACACACACACACACACACACACACAGACAGACACACACAGACACACACACACACACACACACACACACACACACACACACACGGAACCGAAAATCAGGAGATCTTATATGGAACAGAAGGCCGCAGCACTGACCATAACCCTAACGGTTCGCAAAGTCGGGAGTTCATTCACATAGACCTGGATCACATCTTTCAAGATTAAAATATTCAATGCAGGTCCACCTTCAATTTCTGTTTCGCTTTTTCAACGGGAACAGAATCCGATCCTCCTGTCACTACGCATTTCAATCCGAAGGACAGGAGCGGTGAAGAAATAAATGCGAAAGCAGAGCGCCGCATTACCTCCCCAGCGTAGCGATTCCTGAGGTTCAGGGAGGCCATGAAGTTGGAATAATCCTTCTTCACACAAGCTGGTCTCTCCGTTAACTGCGTGGCCTGCGAGAGAAACGGCAGCCGTTGTTAAACCGAGAGACGCAACGGGGTTCACAAAACAACCTCCACAAAACAACCGCACAACCGTTCAGCTGTGACCTCACTGTGCTCGGGTAAACACAGGGGATCTCCACCAATCACAGAGCACGCCGGTAACAGCGAATTGAACAACGGCGACGGTGATTCGTGGAGACTTTCTGGCCACTTCCTTTTAATTCTCAAAGGGAACGTGGCCGTTTTGCTGGGTGTTTAGGCCAAAAAAGGATTGTGACATCGTTGTACCATCCACATTCACAAATCCTGCAAACAAAAGCTTGCCCCAGAAACCTCACTTACGATACAGAATAATCGCTGGACAAAACATTTGAATATAAGTAGGCCCTCCATTATCCCATACATGTGAATATAATGTATTTATTTCTCAATAACACACATTAGGTTATATTCACATGCACCACCCTCAGTCCAAAGCAGCAATAATGTTAATTATAATATTTTTCATCCTTCTTATTATTATTATTATTACATTACATTACATTACATTAATGGCATCTTATCCAGAGCGAAGTACAGCTGATTAGACTAAGCAGGAGACAGTCCTCCCTTGGAGCAATGCAGGGTTAAGGGCCTTGGTCAAGGGATCGTAATAGTGGCTACACCACTACGCGACAGGCCCCTATTACTACTACTACAGGTACTCCCCTCCATGGTAAATGGAGGGAATTTATTAGCGCCTTTATCCAAAGCGCTGCACAATTGATGCTTCTCATTCACCCATTCATACACACACTCACACACACTCAGACGGTGATTGGCTGCCATGCAAGGCGCCAACCAGCTCGTCAGGAAGATTTAGGGGTTAGGTGTCTTGCTCAGGGACACTTCGACACAGCCCGGGCGGGGGATCGAACCGGCAACCCTCCGACTGCCAGACGACTGCTCTTATCGCCTGAGCCAATGAGACGACTGCTCTTACCGCCTGAGCCAATGAGACGACTGCTCTTACCGCCTGAGCCAATGAGACGACTGCTCTTACCGCCTGAGCTAATGAGACGACTGCTCTTACCGCCTGAGCTAATGAGACGACTGCTCTTATGGCCTGAGCCAATGAGACGACTGCTCTTACCGCCTGAGCCAATGAGACGACTGCTCTTACCGCCTGAGCCAATGAGACGACTGCTCTTACCGCCTGAGCCAATGAGACGACTGCTCTTACCGCCTGAGCTAATGAGACGACTGCTCTTACCGCCTGAGCTAATGAGACGACTGCTCTTATGGCCTGAGCCAATGTCGCTTATACCTCCCTCACACCCTCTCTCACACTCTTACACCCCACACACTCCCCCCCCCACCCCCCCCCACCCCGTACTCACCCCCAGGGAGGTGCTCTGACGGTTGTACCCGGCGAAGTGCAGGATGCTCTCAGTGGCCATGGCCAGGCCCGTGTGCTGGGACAGCCCCGAGACCCAGTTCTGGTGCTTATTCAGGTACTCCTGCAGACAACGTAGTTACACACGGTCACCATAGGGGGGAATGCACTGCACTATTCACCTTACCCTAATCAGAATTCCCAGAGAGTGCTGGTTTGCAGTTCGAAAACCCGGAAGTGAGTTAAAAATGTATGAGCCAGCAGCTACAGCAGCTTTTTTCACATACGGATTTCGATTCCTTTCGAATATATGGTCTGTGGTTAACGTACACTTCAGAAAGTTTCACGTTTTCTTCTACAAGATAAGTCACATCCGTTAATGTCTCTACCATGAATTTCAAAGCTGTTACGTGCTTTGAAAAAGTAAGTTGCAAAGAAGCTGCTATTATTATACGTAGACCAAAGCTAACAAGCGTAATTCCGCTGCTTTCCCTGTTGCGCTCAATTACAGTTCAGTGAGAACCACAGGAGCACAATTACAATTAAATCCACAGGGTTTCACAAAATACAAGACTGTGGGGGATCAATAGTTAGCTCTTGGCTCTGCAGTTTGTTCCGACACAAAATGGCTGAATGTGGAGATGACGCTGGGGGAGCTGTCCCGGGGCGGGAGGGCAGGTGTGACGCAGGGGGACGGAGGAGTGTTTTACGCACCTGTAGGTGAGACTTCGTGACCGAAGGCGCCCACTTCATCGCCTCCTTCAGGATCTCCCCACAGCGAGCGGCGAAGTCTTTCACTATGCTCTGAGAACGGGAAACACCGATTCAGCGTCTCGCGCACCACGAAACACCGCGTTTCACTGCTCCTGACACCACGAAGCACCGCGTTTCACTGCTCCTGACACCACGAAGCACTGTAGAGTGTTTCACTGCTCCTGACACCACGAAACACCGCGTTTCACTGCTCCTGACACCACGAAACACCGCGTTTCACTGCTCCTGACACCACGAAACACCGCGTTTCACTGCTCCTGACACCACGAAACACCGCGTTTCACTGCTCCTGACACCACGAAACACCGCGTTTCACTGCTCCTGACACCACGAAGCACTGTAGAGTGTTTCACTGCACCTGACACCACGAAGCACTGTCGAGTGTTTCACTGCACCTGACACCACGAAGCACTGTAGAGTGTTTCACTGCACCTGACACCACGAAGCACCATAGAGTGTTTCACCGCACCTGACACCACGAAACACCATAGAGTGTTTCACTGCACCTGACACCACGAAACACCATAGAGTGTTTCACTGCACCTGACACCACGAAGCACTGTAGAGTGTTTCCCTGCACCTGACACCACGAAGCACTGTAGAGTGTTTCACTGCACCTGACACACCACGAAACATTACATTACATTATTGGCATTTGGCAGACGCTCTTATCCAGAGCGACGTACAGTTAAGACTAAGCAGGAGACAATCCACCCCTGGAGCAAGGGCCTTGTTCAAGGGCCCAGCGGCTGTGTGGATCTTACTGTGGCTACACTGGGGATTAGAACCACCGACCTTGCCTGTCCCAGTCATGTACATGGTCAACTTACCTCTCTGGCCTCGTATGTGTCCGGGACTGTGATCCTGTGGGGGGTGTCTGGAATGTCATAGTATGGCTGATCCTTGTGGATGTCCTGAGCTCACAAACAACCAATAAAAAACCAATAAACAACCAAAAAACAACTAAAAAAAACAATAAATAACCAATAAACACCCGACAAACAGCATGGGTGAGTTTAGAAAAAAACCTCATTTTGCGCATTTAGCAGACAAATTGAATTCACATTTCTAAACAAACTGTTTTAGAGGTGGAGACAGATGAGGGCGGGGTTTGGGGAGGGCTGGGTTCGAGAAGGCGGAGTCAGAGGGAGGTACGTACAGCGCTGAGTGAGACTGACAGAGTCTGCAGAATGTCCAGCATGGTCTTCAGCACACGGCCACTCCACAGCAGATGAGGGAACCTGGAGGAGCAGGAGAGCAGCGCTCGTCAACGACCGGGAACTACAACTCCCAGAACTTCCCTCAACTCCATCAACAACCGGGAACTACAACTCCCAGGACCCCCCCCTGAACTCTGTCAATGACCGGGAACTACAACTCCTAGAACTTCCCTCAACTCCATCAACAACCGGGAACTACAACTCCCAGGACCCCCCCTCAACTCCATCAACGACCCGGAAACTACAACTCCCAGAACTCCCCTCAACTCTGTCAACAACCGGGAACTACAACTCCCAGGACCCCCCCCCCCCCCCCCCCCCCCCCAACTCCGTCAACGACTGGGAACAACAACTCCCAGAACTCCCCTGAACTCTGTCAATGACCGGGAACTACAACTCCCAGAACTCCCCTCAACTCTGTCAATGACCGGGAACTACAACTCCCAGAACTCCCCTCAACTCTGTCAATGACCGGGAACTACAACTATCCAGGACAAAACTCAAACTTAATCAACACGGAGCGACATTTCATTACAACCACGGCATTTCAACTGCAGTCACTACAACCTATTAGAATATCTCTAAACGCCCTTCTTTTTATCCATTTAAAATGAACGAGACTGAGGTTGAGCACCGGACGTAAAAGAACAGTCATTAGATCACACATGGTAACCGGCAGGTTTATGAAATACATGCGTCTCTGTGTGTATGTTTGAGTGCACACCAGCATTACCACGCCCACTCACATTTCAGCCAATCCAGATAAGTATTTGTCAGCCACCCGGCGAATCCTCTTGTGCGTGTGGTTGAAGTTGACCAATAAGAACTGGGCATGGTTCTCCAGCTCCTCCTCATGCTCTTTGGTTTTAGGCTGTGCAGGGATAGGGGGAGGAGCCAAAGGGGGAAGATGTAACCACCGTCCAATAGGAGTCCTTTTGCTCCAGTCATTAGCTATTACTGAACAGACCTAGCCTCAGAACCAAGATGCTCAAGTCTTAAGAGATCTTAAAAACCCTCTGGCCTTACCATCTGGGATTCCAAATTTATCGCCTTAAACTTATCCCTGCCTCCACTAACTTGATGTGATTGGCTAGAATACATTGGTTCTGTAATGTGGGTGGGTTTACCGAAGGAGGCTAGATCAATGCCTAGTGATCAATGTTCAACAACATTCACTGTTATTGGTCAGGCCTAATGATCAATGTTCAACAACATTCACTGTTATTGGTCAGGCCTACTGATAAATGATCAATAACATAACTTGATACTGGTCAGGCTTACTGGTCAATGATCAGTAGAATTCTCTGCTATTGGTCAGGCCAGTATCGGTTATTTGTCAGGCCTAGTGATCAATGAGCAGCAATCATCAAATCTGGACCTGAAATCCAAATCCTGCCCTGGTTTTCTTTTCTCCCAGATCATTAGCTAAACAATTAGTGATACTGATTGGCCAGACTGTCTTCTCATCTGACTCCCAGGTGAAGGGAGGGTGAACACACCTGACTCCCAGGTAAAGGGAGGGTGAACACACCTGACTCCCAGGTAAAGGGAAGGTGCTCACACCTGACTCCCAGGTAAAGGGAGGGTGAACACACCTGACTCCCAGGTAAAGGGAGGGTGAACACACCTGACTCCCAGGTAAAGGGAAGGTGCTCACACCTGACTCCCAGGTAAAGAGAGGGAGAACACACCTGACTCCCAGGTAAAGGGAGGGTGAACACACCTGACTCCCAGGTAAAGGGAAGGTGAACACACCTGACTCCCAGGTAAAGGGAGGGTGATCACACCTGACTCCCAGGTAAAGGGAGGGTGAACACACCTGACTCCCAGGTAAAGGGAGGGTGAACACACCTGACTCCCAGGTAAAGGGAGGGTGATCACACCTGACTCCCAGGTAAAGGGAGGGTGAACACACCTGCCTCCCAGGTAAAGGGAGGGTGAACACACCTGACTCCCAGGTAAAGGGAGGGTGAACACACCTGACTCCCAGGTAAAGGGAAGGTGAACACACCTGACTCCCAGGTAAAGGGAGGGTGAACACACCTGACTCCCAGGTAAAGGGAGGGTGAACACACCTGACTCCCAGGTAAAGGGAGGGTGATCACGCCTGACTCCCAGGTAAAGGGAGGGTGACCACACCTGACTCCCAGGTACAGGGAGGGTGAACACACCTGACTCCCAGGTAAAGGGAGGGCGGAAAGCCAGCAGTTCTCCGCCCTCGAGGACCGTGATTTGACGAGCCCCGATCGATCATTCATTGTTACTGGGCCAGGCTTACCTTATCGGCCATCATCCTGAGGAAGACATCGAAGACCTTGTCGCCGACAGCGATCACACACTGCATCATGCCTAGAGGTCAGGGGGAGAGAGCGATCAGATCCGGGCCTTCATCTCTGAACCCAGGCGAGTCCACACCGAGAACTGGTGAAAGGCGAAATTCCTAACTGGTAAGTATCACACAGCGAGTAGGAGGGTGTCAGCGTTTTATCGTTCACGCAGCTGGAAGGAACAACTGCTCTGAAAGCGACCCTAACGATAAAATCTGTCACTGTCGTCGTCGTTATAGTTGTGGCGTGGACTCCATCCATCTATATGCCGTCCACTTCAGTTACAATTATTATTTTTAAACGACAGTGAATGCAATGCAGGGTTAAGGGCCTTGCTCAAGGGCTCAACGGCTGTGCGGATCTTATTGTGGCTACGCCGGGGATCGACCCAGCGACCTCCCAGTCATGTACCTTAACCCCTACGCTACAGGCCGCCCTGACATATTTGCAGTTATCGTTATAGTTGTCGTTCTCGGTGCGGATGGGCCTTTAACCGCCACCGCAGCAAGCCTTGGGCTACAGTGGCGAGGAATAACTCCCTGATGGCAGACAGTTAGTCGCAACTAATTTCATTAAGGTGCTACACTACACACAAACGGCCCACGTTCCTGGATATTCCCTTATCTTTAACTCACTATTCATTATCTTGAAAAAAAGCTGCCAGAATGGCCTACCTGATTACTCAATTTAGTTATATAAGTGGAGAAAATAATTTCTTTCAGGACAAAATCTAAATCATCAGTGAACGTTCCCAGTAGGTTTCTAAAGAACGCATCTGGATTGTTGTTCTGTGGTGGAGCTTGTCCAGAACAATAAATATGTTCCAAGACCATTTGGGGGAACGTACACATCACAATGTGGTGGCACGGTCAAATGGCTAGTCTAACATTCTCAAAACGTTTGGCGTGAGCTGGGAATGGAGTTTGCCCACCTGATTTGTCCTTCTGTATGGCTTTGTCCTCGAAATAGCGAAACATGACCTGGAAACTGTCAGCATCCAACGACCTCAGGACCCTGAGATAGAGAGTCATTGTCCATGGGGGTCAACGAAACAGAAAAATGCTCAACGGGAATTAATGTACACGTACAAAATGAAAAGGAGGGTTAGGGTTTCGAGCAGGGTGAAATCAGAAAATGAAACAAATCCATAAAAAACTAGCGTTATCAATAGCATTTGTTGGGTTTGTGCGCAGGATGGACAACCCATAAGCATTAGCATTAGCGTGTGTCTGCAGGATAGACAGCCTGTAAAAACACTAACATTAGCATTAGCATGTGTGCAGGACAGATGGCCCATAAACACTAACATTAGCATTAGCGTGTGTGTGCAGGACAGATGGCCCAAAAACACTAACATTAGCGTGAGCATTAACATTTGCTGGGTTTGTGAACAGAATAGACGGGCCAATAACAGTTGCGTTAGCGTTAGCGTCAGCGGGTACCTCATGTACTCCAGCCGGTAGACGGAGAGCAGGTAGGTGGACATGGCGAAGTCCAGCTTGTTGACCAGCGCCACCACCTCGGGAGGGGGGTCCAGCAGGTTGACGATGGTGCCGCGCAGCTCGTTCAGTTCGGCCTGAGTGAGGAAAAATGGTGTGACGGTGTAACTGTGACGGTGTGATGGTGTGACGGTGTGACGGTGTAATGGCGTAATGGTGTGATGATGTAATGGTGTAATGGCGTGACGGTGTGACGGTGTGATGGTGTGATGATGTAATGGTGTAATGGCGTGACGGTGTGACGGTGTGATGGTGTGACGGTGTGACGGTGTGACGGTGTGATGGTGTGACGGTGTGACGGTGTGATGGTGTGACGGTGTGATGGCGTAATGGTGTGACGGTGTAATGGTGTGATGGTGTAATGGTGTGATGGTGTAACTGTGATGGTGTGACGGTGTGATGGTGTGATGATGTAATGGTGTAATGGCGTGATGGTGTGACGGTGTAACGGTATAACGGTGTAACGGTGTGACGGTGTGATGGTGTGATGGTGTGATGATGTAATGGTGTAATGGCGTGATGGTGTGATGGTGTGACGGTGTAATGGCGTGACGGTAAGCTCTTACCGGGGTGACGGTGTCGTTCTTCAGGGCGGAGTTGTACTGCAGCTCAGAGCGCAGAGGCTCTCCGCTGGGGAAGGTGAGCAGGGGCGACTTGGTGGCGATTTCACACACCCCCTCATACCACTCCTCTGGCCACAAGCCTGCAGGAGGGACAGTCAGAGAGCGATTAAATCTGGAGATTAAACCAGGAGGCTACATTGGCTCAGGCGGTAAGAGCGGTCGTCTGGCAGTCGGAGGGTTGCCGGTTCGATCCCCCGCCCGGGCTGTGTCCCTGAGCAAGACACCTAACCCCCAAAATGCTCCTGACGAGCTGTTTGGTGTCTTGCATGGCAGCCAATCACCGTCGGTGTGTGAGTGTGTGTATGAATGGGTGAATGAGACACATCAGTTGTACAGCGCTTCGCCTAAAGGCGCTATATAAATGCCAAC
>NC_083771.1:45969227-45974227 GCF_963514075.1 Conger conger | reverse complement strand
TGTACAGGTAAGGGCATGGCTCATACAGGTAAGGGTAGGGTTGTACAGGTAAGGGCATGGCTCATACAGGTAAGGGTAGGGTTGTACAGGTAAGGGCAGGGCTCATACAGGTGAGGGCGGGGCTGTACAGGTGAGGGCAGGGCTCATACAGGTGAGGGCGTAGCTGTACAGGTGAGGGCGGGGCTGTACAGGTGAGGGCAGGGCTGTACAGGTGAGGGCAGGGCTGTACAGGTGAGGGCGGGGCTGTACAGGTGAGGGCAGGGCTGTACAGGTGAGGGCAGGGCTGTACAGGTGAGGGCGGGGCTGTACAGGTGAGGGCGGGGCTCATACCTGTGCTGTACTGGCTATGGTACTTGTAGAGCTTGACCAGCACGGGGGACGGCACCACCAGGAAGTCTCGGAGAGACATGGTGACAGGGTGTGCCACCACGGGGAAGCGCTCACACAGCCGGCCCAGGCCCTGGGGGGTTCAGTTACAGACGTAAGAATACCAGAATGGGGACTTTTGAAAAAATATGTGCCCGTTACTTCTGTGCCACCGACTGTCAGTGGGCTCGTGAGAAGCGGTTTGAAGCCCGGGAAGTCTAGTTTACCGGCGCCGCCATTTTGTACAATTTTGAGACAGGGACTGCGCAAAAATTCTCAATGATTGACCCTCTATTTCAACCATGTGGTTCACATTGAATGGGTGGCTGAAACACCTGTACTGGAACCCGGCTTGGACAAATACAATAACTGTACAACTTTTTCAGTCTCGCCATGACGGCCGGTGAACCTGGGCGTGTTAGTGACGGTGGTTTACCTGTAGACAGCAGGTCAGCAGGGGCATGTGAGCGATGATGACCTTACTGGAGGTTTTCGACTGAAGCTTCTCCGAGAGTTTGGTGCAGAGGTTCTCCGCCCCTGCACGAGTGAGTGAGAAAGAGACAGAGAGTGAGTGAGAGATTGAGTGTGAGAGAGTGAGAGTGAGTGAGAGATTGAGTGTGAGAGAGTGAGAGACAGAGAGAGACAGAGAGAGAGTGAGAGATTGAGTGTGAGAGAGTGAGAGTGAGAGTGAGAGAGTGAGAGAGACAGAGAGAGACAGAGAGAGAGATTGAGTGTGAGAGAGTGAGAGTGAGAGAGAGTGAGTGAGAGAGTGAGAGAGACAGAGAGAGAGTGAGAGAGACAGAGAGAGAGTGAGAGAGAGAGAGAGAGAGAGATTGAGTGTGAGAGAGTGAGAGTGAGAGAGAGTGAGAGTGAGAGAGTGAGAGAGTGAGCGACAGAGAGAGAGTGAGAGAGTGAGAGAGTGAGTGACACAGACAGAGAGTGAGAGATTAAGTGAGAGAGACAGAGAGAGAGACAGTGTGAGAGAGACAGAGAGAGACAGAGAGTGAGAGAGTGAGAGAGTGAGAGAGTGAGTGAGACAGAGAGAGAGATTGAGCGAGAGAGACAGAGAGAGAGACAGAGAGAGTGAGAGAGAAAGAGTGAGAGAGATTGAGTGAGAGATAGGGAGAGAGAGAGAGTGAGAGTGAGAGAGGAAGAGAGCGAGAGACAGAGAGAGTGATGACAGGCAGCTCGCTGTGACATCATCAATAAGCGACAGGTAACATTAAGTAATGCTGCAGACACTACAAAACCCGGGGAAGAGTCAAGGACCACGGAGCAGAACCCCAGATTTACCCATAATGCAGAGCTGAGGGTAAAGGGGCCAAAGATGCTGTCCGTCCCTCAGTGACGACAGGAAGGCAGCAGGTTCAGCTTAGCCAATCACAGACCATGTGTACACTCCATAACTCTTCACAGGTACTTTATATTTGATGCATTTAAATCAAATCGATCTGTATCTATGTTACTGAGCGAGCTAGTTTGCTAGCTGTCGCGATTAGTGCTCTAGTTCCACAATCCGCTGCCTTCCTGGCGGGTTTTGCCGACGCCCAGATTCCCCCAAAGCTTGCCGGGCGCTTACCCTGCTCCTCTGTGACGGCCCACACCATCAGGTCCACGCAGGCGGCGTTGGCGTGGCAACGGAGCTTCAGCGGACTGAGGTCGCCGTGCACTCGCTCCGCGTCGTGCAGGATCTTCTGCAGCTCCGACTGGCTGCTGCTGAACTGCTCCAGGACGAAGTCGTGCACCTCCTTCACGAAGGCCGTCGGCAGGTCTGCGCGGAAGGCGGACGCGCGTTTGAGACTCGCCGAGTGCTAGCGTGAACGTATTTTTAATTTTTAATGGAAACGACAGACACCCAGATACTTCTTCCCCAAACTCTTGTTACCTTTCAGATAGTACAAGGTGTCCCTCAGCATCTTAAACATGGCCACGTACAGCGGGTCGCTGAAGGTTTTGTAGTAGAGATCCATGTTGGGATTGGTCTAGCGGAAGCAAGAGAAGACGTTCTGCCCGTCAGCCTTCCTTTGGGTACCCCCCCCCCCCCCTCCCATGGCCTCGTCCCAAACCAGGCAGGAAAGGGTTAGAGAGCAGGAGGACTGACATCTGGCCCCCAGGGGCAGGAGTGCAGCAGGGTTCTTTTTCTACCTGATAGTTAATCAATCAGTTAACAAATCAATCAGATATTTAATCAATCAGTTAACAAACAAGGGGTTAGCTGCCTTCACATCAGTCCAAGTTCCAGTTCTGGAGGAGCTCTGGGTTTTACTCGGGGAACTTGGCCAGCTGACTCAATATTCCTGCTTTGTGACACACCGCCCCGGGCTCAAACAGTATTTGTTTTGGACTCAAACACCTTTTCTGCATTTGAATTGAGCTCACCTGGTCTATCGGAGAAAAGAATTTCACGATCCCAAGAGTGTAAACCCCGGCCATCTGCCCCTCCTTGCAGGCTCAAATGGTAAATGGTAAATGGTAGGCATTTATATAGCGCCTTTATCCAAAGCGCTGTATAATTGATGCTTCTCATTCACCCATTCATACACACACTCACACACCAACGGCGATTGGCTGCCATGCAAGGCACCAACCAGCTCGTCAGGAGGATTTGGGGGTTAGGTGTCTTGCTCAGGGACACTTCGACACAGCCCGGGCGAGGGATCGAACCGGCAACCCTCCAACTGCCAGACGACTGCTCTTACTGCCTGAGCCACATCGCCCCTCAAATGCACCAGGCAAGATCAATAGAGCACAGAAACCTATTTGAAAGCAAATCAAACACTATTTGAACCCAGGTTTGTCGGTTAGTGCCACTTACTGGCCAGAGTCAGTCCTGATTAGCGAGGAGGGACAAAAAGCAGCAGAACTACTGACCCCTGAGGGCCACCTCTGACCATCTGATCCGCGGGCTCGGCTAGTCTGTACCCACCTCTTCAAGCTCAGCCATGGTGACGTCGACAGTTCTCAGAAACGATTCGGAGACAAACTGCTTCACCTGGGCAGGTACACACAGAAAATAATTGGATTGGACAGCAAAAATACTGTGGTAAAAAAAAAAACACGACTTATAATGGAATGGACTGTTTACGCAAGTCTGTTATACATCAGGGGCAGCCTGTCCCCTTGAGGCTAAGGCACATTACTGGGGCAGCCTGTAGCCTAGTGGCTAAGGTACATGACTGGGGCAGCCTGTAGCCTAGTGGCTAAGGTACATGACTGGGGCAGCCTGTAGCCTAGTGGCTAAGGTACATGACTGGGGCAGCCTGTAGCCTAGTGGCTAAGGTACATGACTGGAGCAGCCTGTAGCCTAGTGGCTAAGGTACATGACTGGGGCAGCCTGTAGCCTAGTGGCTAAGGTACATGACTGGGGCAGCCTGTAGCCTAGTGGCTAAGGTACATGACTGGGACAGCCTGTAGTCTAGAGGCTAAGGTACATGACTGGGGCAGCCTGTAGCCTAGTGGCTAAGGTACAGGACTGGGACAGCCAGTAGCCTAGTGGCTAAGGTACATGACTGGGGCAGCCTGTAGCCTAGTGGCTAAGGTACATGACTGGGGCAGGCTGTAGCCGAGTGGCTAAGGTACATGACTGGGGCAGCCTGTAGCCTAGTGGCTAAGGTACATGACTGGGGCAGCCTGTAGCCTAGTGGCTAAGGTACATGACTGGGGCAGCCTGTAGCCTAGAGGCTAAGGTACATGACTGGGGCAGCCTGTAGCCTAGTGGCTAAGGTACATGACTGGGGCAGCCTGTAGCCTAGTGGCTAAGGTACATGACTGGGGCAGCCTGTAGCCGAGTGGCTAAGGTACATGACTGGGGCAGCCTGTAGCCTAGTGGCTAAGGTACATGACTGGAGCAGCCTGTAGTCTAGTGGCTAAGGCACATGACTGAGACAGCCTGTAGCCTAGTGGCTAAGGTACATGACTGGGACAGCCAGTAGCCTAGTGACTAAGGTACATGACTGGGGCAGCCTGTAGCCCAGTGGCTAAGGTACATGACTGGGGCAGCCTGTAGCCTAGTGGCTAAGGTACATGACTGGGACAGCCTGTAGCCTAGTGACTAAGGTACATCACTGGGAAAGCCAGTAGCCTAGAGGCTAAAGTACATGAATGGGACCAGGAAGGTTGGTGGCGCAAGCCCTGGTTTTTAGCTCCACACTGGCCCCTGCTCGGTCTAATCAACTGTGAGCCGCTTCGGTTGAATACGCGAGCGTCAGCTGAAACAGGAACGGTAACGCGGCGAGCCTGACCATGTGCAGCAGGGCGCGCAGCGTCTCCAGGGGCAGGCTGAACTCCGTCCCGCTGCTGCCCGTGAAGAGGGGCGACACGGAGAAACTGGAGCTGACCGAGGTGAAGTAGTATTCCGGATCCACCGCGCTCCCGTCGGGGAGGTAGGACCCTGAGGGGGGGGGGGGACCGGGGGCGGGGGAGAGGAATACGCGGTTAGTGCACGGGACGCCCTCACCTGTATGAGCCCCGCCCTCACCTGTACAGCCCCGCCCTCACCTGCACAGCCCTACCCTTACCGCATATGCAGCGCCCTGTTCTTCTCAGCGAGTGCTGTTGAGACTGAAACGCTCCCGTTTAATGCATCTTCCAAAAACAAAAATTAAAAATAATAATAATATGATATACCGTATACT
>NC_083771.1:45874227-45964227 GCF_963514075.1 Conger conger | reverse complement strand
AAAGCCGATGTGGCATTCAAAAAATGTGCACCACAGGCGTTAACACGTGACGTCCACAGGATGACGTCTGCGGGCTACTCGCCTGCTGGGAAAGACAAGCAAAACTACAAAACTACCACCTGAGACACGGAGCTACCCCTTCTCTCATTTTCAGGGTTTAAACAAAAAAGAAAAAGGGGGGGGGGGGGCACAGTGTTTACAGAAGTGACTGGTGCGTTCTCCCGCAAAAAGGACTCACCTGGCTTCGCGAGTTCTCGTCTCTCTGTGCCACATCCGACAGTAGAGTGACCAGGCAAAAGCAGAAATTCTCTGGAACTGGGAGAACATCTGCAGTAAAACAGTAAAAGACAAAGACACTTGCCCTACATGTGCAAAAAACAAAAAGCAAGCACACTGTCCTCACACAAAAGCAGCACATTTTGCATTATGAAAACTTATAAATAAATTAAAAGTTATCATTCATATCTGGTGCACGGTAAGAAGATTCTTGATGAATGGGACTGCCGTTTTGCACAATAATGAACAGCTACTACGCTAGGTTATAAGTTATATGTTTGTGTTTTTACCCCTGGCTTTCCGTTCGGTGTTTTCCTCGATCCATTGTACGCGAGGCAGTCCTTTCAACAGGGCCAGTAGGTAGGGTAGGATTATTTTCTTGTGCTGCAAGAAACAACCGTCACTAAACCTGACAGCAGTCATTGCGTAACCGCTCCACCGCCGAGCAGAGGTAATACGGTTACCGTGAATATAAAAGTACTGCACCTGTAATTTAGACTCGACCAGGAAGATGCCTAGGGCGATCACGGCGTCTCTGCGCCGCTCGTCCAGCTGAAAGACGCCACGAAAGTCCACCGGGCACATGCATTGTAGTTTCTTTACCTAAGATCACAACACAGCCAACGTCAGATAAATTAGCTAGACCAACGTTATCATCTGACGCGTTCTGATCAAACTAATGTAAGTTACAGCAGAGACACTCGATACACAGCGGAGGTTCTAGCAATCCGTCACATCGTGAAACGTTTTACACATACAGTCGATTGTCATCGCTGTGCGCAGGCAACAAAGTCTGGAAACAGTCGGCGAGTTAGCGGGATAGTTAATTTGTATGTTGCTGTACGGAATTGCATTAGTCTAACCTAGCTGTCAGTGACAGCTGACCATCAAGCTAGTCTAATGTTAGCTACCTTACACGTACAGTAGTTGTACGGCTGACCCTACACGACGATTTGCCTTGTAAATCGTAAAGTAACCTACCGTTAGTTTACTATCCCTGATTTATTTTTCATTTACATACGGATATACAACGTTTAAAAAAAAAAAAACAGTTTTAGCAAGACATGAACTACGGTTGGTATAAATGTATGGCAAGCAAGCATCTATCAGAATTCAGGTTACAGTCGGTGTTTGAAGGGGGAAGGATACCATGAAACACAAATACTCTACCGAGTTGCCAAATGGGGCAAATCACACCTAATCACTCACCTTTTCTTCTGGAGCCTGTTGTTGGGCTGCCAAAGATCGAGCAAGGGATAAGACAGTGTTAAAATAAAACCTTTTCATTCCACCCCCTTTCACCGACATTTTTGATCCTCCATCCGCCTGGGAAAAACAGCGAAGGACAAATTCAAGCCGCAAATACGGCAAGTCTGAGCGTCCAAGAAGAACACTGCATTTGACAATCCATAAACGCGATGTTAAACTTTTCTGCCAATGAATTGCCAAAGTATGCGATACAATTAATTCAAGAACAAAAATAGTACGAATCTTAAGATTGTACATGCGAGTGGGCAGACCATGTATTCAACATTAACTCTCCCAACAAGAGCGGAGGGAGCCCTGATCAACATGCCTTACAATGTACCTTTGAATGACACATAACTTGACACATAACTTCACTCTCCTTTTTGGACATAAATATTTTAACATTATATCATAATTAAATACAATAAAAAAAATACTGCTGTGTTGTAGAGTTATTTAATTACAATACAGCAATTATGCCATGGGTTATCCAGTCACGCTACTTGAATGTTGCTAAATTAAAATGTCTATGGTGAAGAAAGTAGATGTTCACAGCATTAAAATCCCTGGATTCCAGAACATGCCTCTTGCCAGGTGAGCTTGTTCGGGCAGTGGAAGGTCCAGGGTTCAGAAAGTAAAAGTCCACTCATGAACTCAGCAATTAGACAACAAATCCACGTGGTTGGAACAAAACGCTGGGGAGGACTTTTACTTAACACACACAGATTTTCCACCACTCCACCTCACATTTTGTATCACATATACACAGGGCGGCCTGTAGCGCAGTGGTTAAGGTAAAGGACTGGGACATGGAAGGTCGGTGGTTCTAATCCCGAGGATCTGCGCAGCCGTTGGGCCCTTGAGCAAGGCCCTTAACCCTGTATGTCTCATGCTTAGTCTAATCAACTGTATGTCACTCTGGATAAGAGCGTCTGCCAAATGCCATTAATGTAATGTAATGTAATGTAATGTGACTAATAATTAGAAAAAAGGTGGTTGGAACAAAATGCTGGGGAGGACTTTTACTTAATGCACACAGATGACTAGGACACGCAAGGCAGGAAGAGGGTGTTATCTGCAGTTCTGTGCATGACCAGTAGTTGTCACCAGTCTGCAAATTTGATTCCTGTAATGAACAGGTTCTTATTTTGGTATCTAAAGAATCTGGTATGACAAGAACTCCTACTCTGAGCTCAGACGATAAGCAGCCACTCCATTAAAATCTCTCACACACACACACCCCACACACACACACACACACACACACACACACACACACAGCTCTTCCCAGGATGAAGCCTGCTGAAAGGTGACACTGGGTGGCAGTATAATATAATGATTAGAGAACTAGGCTTGTAACTGCAAAGTAATACATTTTGACTTGGAAGTGACGGTGCAGCCATAGTACTTAAGTGATTGGGGCAGCCTATAGCCTATTGGCTAAGGTTGGGTGGTGGTTCAAGTCCTAGGGTAGCCACACTAGGATCAGTGCAGCCGTTGGTACCTTGATCAAGGCCCTTAAACCCACATTGCTCCAGGGGAGATTGGCCCCTGCTTAGTCTAATCAACTGTCGCACTGGCTAAAAATAATCCACTAAATAACTGTAATGTAATGTGATTCTTCAGCAAATGGCTGGTGTGGAAAACAGAAGCCGTGAAAGACACTCCGGAGAGTGTGTCTGCTGACACGTATAGGGAATACTAACACCCTACGGGAGAACGCGAAGGTGGAGAGAGAATTTATTCAGCCAGTTAATTATGGGCGATTATTAGATGAACAGACTGAGAGAGACAGCTTGTGACCTTGGTCAGAACGTCAGGGACTCTTCGGCTCCACAGAATCTGTAATGGACAGTAACTCGACTGCAGTGCGCTTAGCTGGCCTGTAAACCTCTGCATTACAGCTGGACCAGCTACTCCTTATTTCACAGTTTAGTTAGCTGTTCCTGTTAGAAGTTCTGTGGTCTAGGGGCGAAGTGCACCGCTAAACACACTGAAACAGGCCACTGGGCCAGTGAGACAAGAAGTCTACGGCATCCTGCTAAAAACTGAAAATTGAAAACGCCTGAATGGCAACCCGACCAAAAGTCCAAGATCCCAGCACTAGGCCATGTCCGAAACCACCCACTTGCTTAATATTGCATAAGTAGATTGAGTGCACTGGATGAGAAATTTGCTAAGTGGCCAAAAAGTTTCTCTAAATGTAGAACTGATGATATACAGTACTGTGCAAAGGTTTTAGGCACCTGTATAACATTCTGTACAGATAAGATTCTTTCAAAAATAATTCAATGAAAGGTCCTAAATAAATATACTATACATTTTACATTAATGGTGCAGTGGGTAGCACTGCCGCCTCACAGCAAGGAGGTCTGGGGTTCGAATCCCGGTCGGCCGGGTCCTCTCTGTGTGGAGTTTGCATGTTCTCCCCGTGTTTGCGTGGGTTTCCTCCGGGTACTCTGGTTTCCTCCCACAGTCCAAAGACATGCAGGTTAGGCTGATTGGAGAGTCTAAATTGCCCGTGGGTATGAGTGTGTGAGTAAATGGTGTGTGTGCCCTGCGATGGACTGGCGACCTGTCCAGGGTGTATTCCTGCCTTTCGCCCAATGTATGCTGGGATAGGCTCCAGCCCCCCTGCGACCCTGTTCAGGATAAGCCGGTTAGGATAATGGATGGATGGATGGACATATTTATTAATACAAAGAAACAATCAGCTCAAAGAACAAAGTTCCGAAACAGAAATGCAATACATGAGGGTAAAAACCATTTATAATAAAAACAAAGGTGACAAAGAAGTTAAAAACAAACAATTACATTAAAGCATTTGAAATAATTGTATTTTCAACTGAGACTGTATTTGCAACAATGTTAGACTCCTAACTATTGTATATACTAATACTAATATTTACTGACTTGCTTGTATATACTAATTTGATTAATGTTTCAGATAATCAATATTATTATATTTATATTTTATGTCTCATTATATTCTATATATGTGGGCGGCCTGTAGCGTAGTAGTTAAAGTAAATGACTGGGACACGCAAGGTCGGTGGTTCTAATCCCCGGTGTAGCCACAATAAGATCCGCACAGCTGCTGGGACCTTGAGCAAGGCCCTTAACCCTGCATCGCTCCGGGGAGGATTGTCTCCTACTTAGTCTAATCAACTGTACATCACTCTGGATAAGAGCATCTGCCAAATGGCAATAATATAATGTAATGTATATAGTCTTGAGCTACATTTACCATTATACACAATCTTATATAAAGTAGGTACATTGCTCAACCATAAAAATAATAATAAATATTTGTGCTTATTCCTGATTTTCTACTATAATAAATAGATAGAAATACAATCTATAATCTATTAACAGTATAAATATCACACGGGAATTACATTAGTCATTTTGATATTAATAATCTGCCACACAAAGTCTCTGAATGTGCCACCACTGCCGCAGAAAGTCTTTGGTGGTGTCCAGAACAATGTACACTGCACAGCTAATTCATATATTGAGAGGACAGTACTACTTTAAATTTAAACACACCTACAGCTGGGCATTAACTCTGTTATTTAGCAGGGAGAGCGCACACTGCTCAGTTTGTCATGTGCCAGATTGAGCTACTGAGTTCAATTTCAAACCCAAACCTACAGGTAAGCTTAAACAGATAAATATGTGATTACATTCTCAGAGTTTCAAAACAAGAAACTAATTTTTTTTTTAAACATAATCCATAAGGTATTGCCAATTTTGTTTACATTCAAATACACGCAGGATATAATTCAGTCAAATCATGTCAATATGCTTTCAAGAACAGGAAATGTCCTGAATCGTATGAAACACCATGTTTTTATGTTTTTGAAGCCTGCAGGCCTGTAGGACCCCTCCTCTGAATAGACTCCCCTAGTTTCTGAGCCGTTTTCTCAAATGCGAATGAGGTAGTTTGGCGTCCCAGGTGATGCTGCTTTCCCTTAGCTAATGTCTCGTGTGCAATAGTAGTCATATTGGTCATAGCTAACGCGCATAGCTTCAGGGCAATAAGAGTTGCAATAAGAGGCGAAAATAACATACAATATGTCAGGGCTCCTGGTGAACAATGAACAAAAATGAACAACGTGTTTCGAGCCAGGAGAAGATTATAACCCTGTAGGTCTAAACATAGTTAATTTGCATACAGATCACCGAGAGTTCTGAAAGAGTGTGTGGGTATAATATTTATCCCTCCCATCAGTATAACTGGCCGGATATCCCCCGACTCATTGCTCAACAGTGACCCCCCTGTGGTCAACTGCGTGCATGTAATCTGCCAGCACAGGCTCGACCGGTTGTACTGCCCTCTGGTGGACGACATGCGAAACTGCACGGGGAAATAAACCTCAGGCAACACGGGAGGGCAGGTGCGCTACCACGGTTGTAACCGCGCTTTCCAAACTCTCTAAAGTATTCTTCTCTGGGTGTCCAGCCTGCCCTGTGACGGGCAGCTGTGGACGCCGGCTTACACACCTTATTTAACCAGTCCTGGTCTTCTGACTGAGACTCTCGTTGCCTCGTAGGCCTGTCAGTTTTGAGCTCTCCTCCTCCTCAGGAATGCGGTCGGCGAGCTGAGCACTGTAGTGTAGCAAATTGCCAGCTGGGTTTTTGCTAGCGGACTGCTAGCTTGAACGAACACAGCTCGCTTCTGACGTCGATGGCTGAGGTTTGCAAATTTCAGTTGTCTGACTGCAGAATGAAGATAAAATGAAATGCAAACTGCTCTGCTCTGATCAGCCAATTGGGAACACATCACGTAAAAGAATGCGTTGTGCTTTCCTCCTATAAATTCATGACCCCTAACTGCAACATCAAGCAGCCACTGGTTTTCCAGTACATATAGTAATGGCAGTGTCTCAGGACTGTAATTGCATTGCCTGCTTGCTTTTTCTGCTTGCTTTTTTCTTTTTTCTTGTTGCACTTTTACAAAGTCGCTCTACTGCTAACAACCATTCTCATCCATACCTCAACATTTTCACGGCAACATTTTAAAAGATACCGCTGTTGCTGAAAGCAGAGGGTCCAGAAATGCCATTGCTCCTGCTTTCCATAACTGTCAGACAGTATTGTGTCTAGTCGCCACTTAGTAGCAAGATTGTTTGGGTTCATCGTGAGAGCAATGTAGCGAATGATTTATGGAATATGTAGATGTCAGTTCCCGGTAGGAGGTGTAGTCACATAGCAGGGTTTCAGTGACTCAACACTGTTAACCCATGATGAGGCTTGCTGGTTCAGAATATGGTTAGACTGTAAGAATGTGTTTCCATGACTCATATTGAATATTCTGCCCATCTGGATATTAGTTAACCCCTCCCTCCTGCTCCTGCCATTCTATAGAGACCCCTCCACCCTGCCTGCCGCTCTATAGAGACCCCTCCATCCTGCCTGCTGCTCTATAGAGACCCCTCCCTCCTGGTCCTGCCGCTCTATACAGACCCCTCCACCCTGCCTGTTGCTCTATAGAGACCCCTCCACCCTGCCTGTCGCTCTATAGAGACCCCTCCATCCTGCCTGCTGCGCTACACAGACCCCTCCATCCTGCTCCTGCTGCTCTATAGAGACCCCTCCATCCTGCTCCTGCTGCTCTATAGAGACCCCTCCATCCTGCCTGCCGCTCTACAGAGAGCCCTCCCTCCGGGCCCGGCCCCTCCCTCTCACATGGCCATGTACTGGTTGTCCACGGCACGCTTGCGGGCCCTGCTCAGGGGCTCCAGCTCGTAGGTGGGGTCCAGCGGGGGGGGCCGGAGGTTAGGGTGCAGCTGCAGGGGTCGGCGGCCCACGGACGCGCTCCTGTGCAGGGCCTCGCCCGGGCGCCCCGGGACCGGGGCGGGGCCGGGGGGCGGGGCCAGTGTAGGGGGCGGGTCGCTGCGGGCCAGGCTGGGCTCCGAACTCCAGCGGTGGAGGCAGAACGGCACCAGCACCGCAGGGCTGTCCGACCTCTGACCTGCAAACAGACACGCACAACACCCCTTATGGAAGAACAATACCCTCTGACCTCTGACCTGGAAACAGACATGCACAGTGCCCCTTATGGAAGAACAATACCCTCTGACCTCTGACCTGGAAACAGACATGCACAGTGCCCCTTATGGAAGAACAATACCCTCTGACCTCTGACCTGGAAACAGACATGCACAGTACCCCTTAGGGAAGAACAATACCCTCTGACCTCTGATCTGGAAACAGACATGCACAGTACCCCTTATGGAAGAACAATACCCTCTGACCTCTGACCTGGAAACAGACATGCACAGTACCCCTTATGGAAGAACTATACCCTCTGACCTCTGACCTGGAAACAGATACACACTGCAGCCCTTATAGAAAAACAATATACTGCAAATATTTTGACCTTATTGAGAACATAATTACACGTTACGTGTTGCAATGAATATGAGAGCAGCAATAATGCATACATTTGCGAAACGGGTTACAGATTTGCCTGGATCCAAGGTGGGATTTGATCTCTCACTCATCCTAACATTTCTTACACAAATGTGTTACACGTCAGCTTAGCCAAGGGAAAACGAAGTTATTGTGAATTCAAGGGGTGTCTTCGCTTTCCTGCATTTAGCCGAGCTAACCCTGCTACATCTGCCCATGCATCGACTGCTTTGACAATATATGTCGAGGTGAGGGGGGCGTCCTTGCCTGAGGGGGCAGAGCTAGCCGCCACGTAGCTGGAGAGGGTGATGTTTTGGCTGGAGGCACACTCCAGGGGGATGGGGTGCACGCGGTAGTGGCTGAGCATATCCAACACCGAGGAGAAGTTCAGGTGCTGCACCCGGCACTGGCCCCACTCCGTCAGACTAAGCCGCAGGTGCTGCCCGAAGAGCAAGGAGGTGGAGTTACAACCCGGACTAGTTACTCAGGGCCTGGCCCTGACGCCGTACTCTGACACAATGACACAATACGCTAGCCGTATCTTAGCCTGGCCCTGACACAATACGCTAGCCATACCTTAGCCTGGCCCTGACACAATACGCTAGCCATACCTTAGCCTGGCCCTGACACAATACGCTAGCCATACCTTAGCCTGGCCCTGACACAATACGCTAGCCATACCTTAGCCTGGCCCTGACACAATACGCTAGCCGCACCTTGGCCTGGCCCTGACACAATACGCTAGCTGTACCTTAGCCTGGCCCTGACACAGTACGCTAGCTGTACCTTAGCCTGGCCCTGACGCCCTGCGCTAGCTGTAGCTTAGCCTGGCCCTGACACAGTGCGCTAGCTGTACCTTAGCCTGGCCCTGACACAGTGCGCTAGCTGTACCTTAGCCTGGCCCTGACACAGTGCGCTAGCTGTAGCTTAGCCTGGCCCTGACACAGTGCGCTAGCTGTACCTTAGCCTGGCCCTGACACAGTGCGCTAGCTGTACCTTAGCCTGGCCCTGACACAGTGCGCTAGCTGTACTTTAGCCTGGCCCTGACACAGTGCGCTAGCGGTACCTTAGCCTGGCCCTGACACAGTGCGCTAGCGGTACCTTAGCCTGGCCCAGGAAGTTGAAGGTGAGCACGTAGTCCCCACGCCGCGTCTCGCTCTGCCGCACCAGGAACGCGCCGTGGCCCTCACCCCCCGACGCCTGCACCAGCTGGGCCGCTGTCACCCGCGAAATCGCCCCGTGGAACCATGGGTAGGGGGTCAGGAGGCCGTCTGGCTGCCGAAGGGTCTGCCCTGACACGGGGAGACGCGGTGTCCCTGGGGGGGGGATAGACATTACAGTCACACTGCAGTTATCTAGCTGACGCTCTTATCCGAAGCGACTTTGTTGATGAGGCTAAGCAGGGCGCCACTAAACTTTCTGACTGTGCCACCAGTTGAAAACGTTAGTGGCACCAGCGCCACCAGCTACCTCCAGATAGATTCCAGGGTGTGCTGTGGAGGTGGAAACATTGGCTATGATTATAAATTGATAAGATTCTTTACTTGAACCCCACACTGTAAGGCTGTCATAACACTGTCATACACATGACACCTGTCACAAAAAATTAAACCGTCGTACTTTTATTGGTAAACCATATGACAGTAACATCTGTCATAACATAACACTTGTCATTTGACATAACCTAGCATCATCTGTTATGTCAGCCTTACGACGTGGGGCTCAAGTAAAGTGTTACCGTCCTTCTTTTTTTTTTTTTGTGCGCGTTATTGCGCCGAGACAAACCGCCTTAGTCTGGGCCTCACCTGGACGTAGAGACTCAGAGCGGCCTCTGCTGGCGAGGGCAAGCGCATCGTCTGGCAGGGAGGGAATGTGCTCCATGTCCGAGCCGTCCAGCCTGCACAACAAGCACAACGTCAACACGGGTCTTATCTTTAATAGCGTGCATCGCCTTTTCTAAAATGGCTGTAATGGTATGTAAGATTTTTGTGTTAAAACGTTGTTACAACAGCATTGTAAATCCCTTCCTATCATTGACAAAGGCTCACTAGTATGTTGACTCACCCTCTGCCTGTGTTTATAATCCTTAAATTGTACCTTTAAGAGGGCAAATAATTACTCTAAACATGAGCACCTAATTAAGAAAATGTAACAGCTTATTAAAATTGTGAGATTGCAATACAGGGCGGCCTGGTTAAGGTACATGATTGGGACACGCAAGGTCCGTGGTTCGATCCCCGGTGTAGCCACAATAAGATCCGCACAGCCGTTGGGCCCTTGAGCAAGGCCCTTAACCCTGCATTGCTCCAGGGGAAGACTGTCTCCTGCTTAGTCTGATCAACTGTACGTCGCTCTGGATAAGAGCGTCTGCCAAATGCCATTAATGTAATGTAATGCAATATTGTGGTTGGAATGAAAACCAGCATACACAGGGGGTCCCCCAGAACTGATGTTAAATACATTACATGTAATTTGGCTGACACTTTTAGCAGAGACAATCCTCTCCTAGAACAATGCAGGGTTAAGGGCCTTACTCAAGGACCCAACCGCCGACCTTGCGGGTCCCAGTAAAGTAACCATAACAACAGCAGCACAATAGGCTGCAGTCACAGCACTATTGTATGTTCAGCATGGTGTCATTTCAGCTGTAAAATCCAGCCATGCCAGCTTGGTGTGGTCAAGCTGGTCATAAACTGGCCTAGCAGGGTATGAGCTAGTCAACCAGCCTGGCCAAGCTGGTCATGAAGCTGGTCTGGCTGAGTTTGATCTGGTCTACCCTACCAGGTGGCTTATCTGAGCTACCAGCTGTTTCACAACACAGCTTGAGCTGGTCAAACCATGTCAAGCTGGGAGATGGTCTGAACCAGTCAACTAGCGACCAAAAACTCAAAAGCAGTTTTTTTTTGTGGCTGTGCTTTATTTAGTCTGCGTTCGGGACAGGGGGGGAGGGGAGGGGTAAAGTAGGAGGGGGTGCCCCTTGGGCAGGAGGAAGTCCTGCGCGGCGCACAAAGACACGGTCGTGGGCAGGAAGCCGGGCCTGTAATTCTTGGAAATGAAGCGACGCTATTGTTGCTACGCCTGAGTAACTCAACGAGGGGGAGAAATCTCTGCCCGGCCCTCCTGCTTAACCCGACCGACACGGACGCACACTTCCACACATCTGCAAAACTGTACACACACACACACACACACACACAAACACACACTGCTGGAAAACAAAACAGCTCAAGCCAGGTTATTTTAAGCATGTTATGACATTAAGCAGGCATTTATTTACGTGGCATTCCCGTGAGACAGCATTTTGCTGTTTGATCTTTACCAAAAATCACTCGCAGTGATGTCCCAATAACGAAGGGAAAAATCAGACCGATTAGCATTCCCAGAAGTCATTGCTCACCCAGTGTTGATGCATTTGTTGATCTCTGCTGTCCAGGAGCTGACTTGCTGATCATTATCAGTTTCAAATATAAAACTGCCGGAGTACTGATTAACCTGCGGTGAGAGACGCAAGACACGGTGGAAGGATGTCAGAATGAGTGTGTGATTATTTTACTTCTGTTTGTGTGTGTGTGTGTGTGTGTGTGTGTGTGAGTGAGTGTGTGTGTATGTGTGTGTGTGAGTGTGTGTGTAAGTGTGTGTGTGTGTGTGTGTGTGTGTGTGAGTGTGTGTGTGTGTGTGTGTGTGTGTGTGTGTGTGAGTGTGTGTGTGTGAGTGTGTGTGAGTCTGAGTGTGTGTGTGTGTGTGTGTGTGTGTGAGTGTGTGTGAGTGTGAGTGTGTGTGTGTGTGTGAGTGTGTGTGTGTGAGTGTGTGTGTGTGTGTGTGTGTGTGTGAGTGTGTGTGTGTGTGAGTGTGTGTGTGTGAGTGTGTGTGAGTGTGTGAGTGTGTGTGAGTGTGTGTGTGTGAGTGTGTGTGTGTGTGTGTGTGAGTGTGTGTGTGAGTGTGTGTGTGTGTGTGTGTGTGAGTGTGTGTGTGTGGAAAAAAAACAACATATATCTATATAACAGAAAGTCTGCTAAATTGTCTCATTTAAATACCCCATATTGTGGAAAATGTCATTTTCCTTGCTATTTGGATTACAAAAGAGTTGTAGGTGGTATAAAAACACTGAGTATCAAAAAGCACAGTCCCCAAATAAATGTACACAATCCGTATTAAGAAACAGTGTATTTAAAAGTCCGTTGGACTTCCGCAACTTCATGGCGTCAGAAGTATACACTGGTTTGGATATGTCGGCCTTCGGCACGGCCTAATTCATATAGCTTGAATAAATCCAAAAGTGTTCAGCAGGGACAGCTTTCAGTTAATTGTGGCGCTGGCCAGCTAGTTAACCAATCAGAACAGAGGATCGTTGATATCAATGAGCCTTGAAGACACAGTCGCCTGTTCTTGGTAAAGCTCAAGAAAGGCGCTGGATAGAGACTGTTTTTGGTTATTAAAGCCAAAGAAACACCTTTGTACGGATATCAGGACCTAAAATGAAACGCTGGAAAGGTGCAAAATGTAAAATAACTGGCTGGTGAACCGAGCGGTTGGTTAGCTCGCCCTCGCACCTTTAAAACGAACGTGTTGACGTTGTCGGGCATCTCCAGACGGCTGCAGCGACGCACCTCGGCGATGTCCGAGCACCTGGCCGTCAGCTTGGGACTGAAGCCCTGGAAGATCGACGATAACACGGTCAAGGTCCGGAACATTCCCCACTCCGGCATGTTGAAGCGATAAACGGACTGCATTCATGCAGCCAAAGTGGTTTCATAATTCATTCCCCTCGTTCGCCCATTCATTCATTCACCCACACCCAGACACACACACACACACACACACACTCACACACACCAACGGCGATAGGCTGCCTTGCAAGGCACAGACCAGACTGTTGGGAGCAATTAGGGGTTAGGTGTCTTACTCAGGGACAGTAAGATACCCAAGGCGGAGGATCAAACTGGCAACCCTCCATCTGACAGACTCCTGAACTAATGTCCCCCCCAGAAGATCCAGAACCACTCTGGCAAGTAACCCCCCCCACCTATTCATATCCCTACCCTTATCCGTTATAACCATAAAAAGCTAAACCGGGCCTAGATGAGCGTTCGTACTCTGAGAAGCCTTATATGAGCCTATCGCTTATAAAATACATTTTGAGCAAATTACTTTTTTTGTGGGGGCTTTTTAAATGGTGCTTCTAGGACAAAGGTGGGCAATCTAAACCAAAGAGGGCCAGTGTGGATGCAGGGTTTTGTTTTAGACCTGCGTGCACAGCTGAACCTGCAAAAGCCTAGTATCCGCTGTGATTGAGTGGGAACGGTGGCTGACTTATCACGGGAACGGTCGCTGACTTATCACAGGAACGGTGGCTGACTTATCACGGGAATGGTGGCTGACTTATCACGGGAACGGTGGCTGACTTATCACGGGAACAGTGGCTGACTTATCACGGGAACAGTGGCTGACTTATCATGGGAACGGTGGCTGACTTATCATGGTGGTTTACACTGAACTCATCATCATCATCATCACTTCAACAAGTCCAATCGCTACGTCCACCTTTTTTTCCTAATTATGAATTTTGTTTTCATAAAGAGAAGAGAAATTCAGAAGAAATTTAATTTTCATTTCATTTCATTGTGTGCGCTTAAACACAGAGTTTCTATTTCGACGTTGCCCGCGTCCTCCTTCGAAAAGTCGATGGCCTTCTGCCCGTTTCCCTGCTCCCTACGCTATTGTATTCACTCAGAAAGCCTCCCCTGACACCCTACCCAGAAAAGGGAATGGATGAATCAGCTCCACGTTCATGTGTCAGCGGTTCAGAACCTTTATCGGCAAGCACTTGACAATTCTCAGAAAGCATCTGATAATGTTTTTTTTTTTATGGTTAATTTAAGTTTAAGTTAAATAACTTTCCCTTCTAAAAGGGGAAATCTTACTGAAGAAAATACTGGAAATCACTGTGCTACTTTGGTAAAGGAGGGACATTTTAAATATTAGACAATACATAAAAACTCAATTGAAAAAGCAGCTCTGCGAATTTGGCCTGCAGATTTTATCTGCAGCGTCGGTGCGGTCCACACAGGCTATCTTTAAAGTTAGGACTTCCGCCTCGTGAATTTCTCTGCGGCCCTAAAATTATCAGTGAGCAGACAGCTTCCTCTTTCTGTGAAATGAGCCTCCCTGCCCCACCAGAGGCTTGCTCGCCCTTCACAACATTCAGCACGCAACACACGCCTCAGGGCCCTTTGGTACCGCTTCGCAATTTACAAAACAGATGATTTTGGTAAGCCTATCACGTGGCCTACGTCTCTTGACTATTTCCTTCGTATTTCTCAGCCTGATAACGTCGCCCTGGACGTTCATTGTTACAGCTTGGCGGTCCAACGCTGACAAACGCCAAACAGCACACGCGCCAAAAGCTATCGAAAAGCCTAGAATCAAGTGTAGATACTGAAAGCTTTCTTTATACCTTCACTTATACACCAGGCTACTCGGAGACAGCTGAGAGGCCAGCTGTCCAATTACTTTGGGTAAAATGGGGGGGAAACTATGTATGAAAACGATGTACATCCCCTCAAATTAAAGGTGACAATGGCACAATAGCCTCGTATTCACCGTTTCATTGCAAGTCCAATGCGCAGGAATACAGAACACCAAAAGAGCAGAAATTGTCCAAATACACTCAGACAGACAGGCAGAGTTTGGGCTCAGGTGGTGCACCCACCTTGGGCGGGTCATAGACCTGCAGCTGGTAGCCCTGTCCCAGAATGCCCTTGGGGTCCCTCCACAGCAGCAGGCGGCAGCGCTGCCAGTCCGCGCGACCGTCCGTCCCGCCATCGGGTACCACCAGGTACCGCAGGAGGCCCTCCCTGCAGCTGCTGGGCCCCTCGGCCCCGAGCGGGGCCCTCTGCAGCCGAAACCTGCAGGACAGCCGGTCCAGCCAGCGGCCCGCCGCGGGGCCGGTCTGGCTCCCTTTGGCGGCGGTGTGTCCGGCGTGCCCCACGGACCCCCTTAGGCACTTCTTCAGAAGCCCCCGCGTGCCCCGGCGGATCTGGGCCACGGAGAGGAGGGGCCGGGACGGGGCCGGGGCCAGGGGGGCGGTGGGGTACCAGCCGTCAGAGGCCCAAACTCCTCCTCCTCCTCCTGTCCGTTCGCACGCGGCGCCCTGCCGGCCGTGACCGCCGAGCAGCGGCCCGAAATGGCGGACGGGGTCGGCGGGCGGGCGCTCCAGGGGCAGCCGCCGGCCCAGCGGCACCGCGGGGGCCAGGGGCTCCACCTTCGAAGCCAGAAGCGCCAGGAGCGCCTGCGGGCCCAGCTTCTCCGGGTACCGGCATCCCTGCACCCCGGGGAGGGACAGGATCCGCCAGGAGGTCGGCGAGGGAGGGGGCGGGGCCAGAGGAGGGGGTGGGGGCTGAGCCGGGGCCTGAGGCAGGGCCAGGGGGCCGGGTGGGGGTGGGTACGGGGCCTGAGGCAGGGCCAGGGGGCCGGGTGGGGGTGGGTACGGGGCCTGAGGCAGGGCCAGGGGGCCGGGTGGGGGTGGGTACGGGGCCTGAGGCAGGGCCAGGGGGCCGGGTGGGGGTGGGTACGGGGCCTGAGGCAGGGCCAGGGGGCCGGGTGGGGGTGGGTACGGGGCCTGAGGCAGGGCCAGGGGGCCGGGCGGGGACGGGGGCGGCGTTAGGGGCGGGTCTTCCCGGGCCACCTCGCTGCAGAAGTGCTGCTGGAAGAGGCCGCTGAAGTGCTGGGAGAAGCGGTCGGCCGGCACCACGTCGTGCCGCCCGCGCGCGCGGGCGAAGTCGCGGTACCGCGCGGCCAGGTCGCGGGCCGTCGCCAGGGCGTGGAGCTCGCAGAACTCCCCCCAGCTCCGGGGCCGCGCCCGCGCCGCGCCGTTCATCGCGAGGGCCGGGAGCCGGGCCGGAAAGAGCGAGGCTCACTCACTGCGCGCGGGGAGAGGGGACGGGCCTGAGGAAGCAGGAGCAGACGTCTGAACACACAACACAGCGATAAGTGGATGGGCTACAGCAGTAGAAGTCTTAAAAAAAAGATAAGTGTAATTAAATACCTAATAAAGTGCTCATTGAGTGTATGTCTCTGACTCATTTACATTACATTATTGGCATTTGGCAGACACTCTTATCCAGAGTGACGTACAGTTGATTAGACTAAGCAGGAGACAATCCTCCCCTGGAGCAATGCAGGGTTAAGGGCCTTGCTCAAGGGCCCAACAGCTGTGCGGATCTTATTGCGGCTACACCAGGATTAGAACCACCGACCTTGCGTGTCCCAGTCATTTACCTTAACCACTACGCTACAGACCGCCCTCATGCACCTCGTTAGAGAACAAAGATATATCATGCACTTCAGACACTGATTTACTTTGTAAATGGTAAATTGTTGGTATGTATATCGCACCTTTATCCAAAGCGCTGTACAATTGATGCTTCTTATTCATCCATTCATACACACATTCACACACCAATGGCGATTGGCTGCCATGCAAGGCACTGACCAGCTCGTCAGGAGCATTTGGGGGTTAGGTGTCTTGTTCAGGGACACATCGACACACCCAGGGCGGGATCAACCTTCCGACCACCAGACCAGCTCTATACTCAACATAGTTTGACCAGCTCAAGCTAGGTTTTGAAAGAGGGGTAATTGGACATTTCAAGCTGGTCACAGCTGGATTTTACCCCAGGGCACCAGACATATGGGAGGGAACAGGAACAAGCTAGCATACGTATTCAGATCAACTGTGCACGAAAGTACACAAAGTACTAAAGTGTTTGTGGTAATACTGCAGTGCTTTTAGAAACTATTTTGTGAGTAAGTGGTAAAACAAATCAGTCATGTTTCCTCCTTTATATTTCCTCTTCTGGGCTATACAGGTGCATCTCAAATATCGTGGAAATAATCCCTAATTTAATTCAAAAACTTTCATATATTCTAGATTCATTACACATAAAGTGAAATATTTCAAGCCTTTTTTTTTTGTTTTAATCTTTATGATTACTTCTTAGAGCTCATGAAAAAAAAATCAATTAGCAGCTTGTTGCTAGTAGTATCTCAAAATATTCTCAAAAACCAATCAAAAAAAGGATTTATAATACAAAAATGTCGACCTTCTGAAAAGTATGTTCATTTTTACACTCAATATTTGGTCGGGCAATCATGGGGAAAACTGCTGACTTGACAGTTGTCCAGAAGACACTCATTGACACCCTTCTCAAGGAGGGGAAGCCACAGAAGGTAATCTGGCTGTTCGCAGAATTCTGTTTCAAAGTATATTAATGGAAGTTGACTGAAATAAATGAGCGATATTCAATTTTTTTTTAATGCACCTGTATATCGTACGACTCTGATTAAACCCCCTCTCACAAAAATGGTAGTTGATACATCCATGAAAATAATGTGTTAAGCGAAAAATGTATGTGAATGTTGCATTTAACATTTGGTGGTGATAAGTCTTACGTCTGACATCCCCGTTATTTATTTATTTATTTATCATTTACGAAATTTTACGGAATCTACCTGGTTGGATTTACAGGATAACAAACTAGCCTCTATGTTTTTCTACGTTAACGGTGTTTCACTCCATTTTGGTAGGCTGTCATTTGACTTGTCTACCAATGTAGGCTACACGTAGCTTTTTACATTTCGTACATCAGAAAATAACAACTGCATAACGATATTAATATTCACCTAGCCAAGGCTAGGTGAGCCTGTTTTTGTAGCCTGTTTTTGAAAACAACATTACCCTGAATTTAGCCCTGGGAAATGCCTTGTTTATGCTACTTATTGATATGACATAAGCTGAAAGGTGTGTTTTTTTGTTTGTTTTTTCAATAGGCTATACACTCCACTGATCTCCAGTAGGCAGAGACTGTTTCATACACAATTTTACAAGATATAATTCTGTTCAGCAAAAAAAAAAAAAAAATCAGATTCTGAAAATTATTACAAATGTTAATGTTAATTGACGACGGTGTTGTGTCGAAGTCGTGTGCCTTGAGAAGTAAGTTCGGTTAAGTTTGTGTCTTCCCAGGAAACGTATAGCCAAAGGCTATATTACACATGACTTTTCATTTCAATAATCTGGAAGAAGTTGATGGGGGAACTTAATAATCATCTTAATTACTGGTACCTCAATGTGACCTAGATAAGAGCTACAAAATGTGACGTTTCGGCGCAGCGTCTCCATGCAAGTTTGGTCTTGCGCACGCTTCTGAAACAACAATTTCTAGCAATACAACCTGCATTCCACGCGAAACTCACAACACGGAAAACACTAAAGCAATAAACAAAAGACACTTGCCCCCGTAAATTTTACAAATCTGCCTCACTCACCCGCCACAGCACTAAATCGATTTCACATTAAAACGGCTTTACCTGCTCGCTCCGAGACCCGTTATTTTCTCTCCCATGTTAGCGGTGCGCAACAAATTTTCGCAACGTTTCAGGAAGGAAACCAAGGCGCGGAAAAAAAAATGCTTAGGTAACTCTCATCATTTCCGCTGTCAAATGTCCCATGAATACCCCATTGTGTGCTCCATAGAAACAATCAGGGGGGGTTTAGACGTCATTTATCGAGAAGAATGTTTGACTTTCAAAAAGCCCAACCGTCGTCTAGCCTTGGCGATACTGCCATAAATCACTTTTTCCTCAAGCGGAAGGCTTCCTTATGCTAGGCTACTTCCAAAGAACTGCGGTGACAGGCCTAATGCTACTTTTAGTTTTTAATACCCGTAACTTCGTTTTACGTGGGCCTATATCTGATTAAGCTGATGACTGTGCCTAATTCTTAGATAAAAAGATAAACACGAGACAAGAGTTCAGAATTTTCACTCAGCTTTTATTTCCTGGTATCAGACCACCCAATTTTCCTGAGCAAAAGCAATGGAACAAAGAGTAAATGAAAGTAAATAACAGTTAATATTTGGGAGCATATCCCTTGCTTGCAATAACTGCATCAAGCCGGCAACCCATTGACATCACCAAACTGTGGCATTCTTCTTTTGTGATGCTTTTCCAGGCTTTTCACTGCAGCCTCTTTCAGTTGTTGTTTGTTTCGTTGGTTTTTCCCTTCAATCTCCACTTCAGGAGGTGAAATGCATGCTCAATTGGGTCAAGGTCCGGTGATGGACAGTCTAAAACCTTCCACTGTTTCTCCCTAAAGAAGTCCTTTGTTGTGCTGGCAGGGTGTTTTGGGCCAATGTCTTGCTGCGTGATAAAGTTCCTCCGAGTAATGTAGTTTGTATGCATTTCTCTGTAAGTTGGCGGAAATGTAGACGTCATCCTGCTGCTACCATCAATGGGTTACATCATCGATAAAGATTAGTGAACCCACTCCAGAAGCAGCCATGCAAGCCCAAGCCATGACACTTCCTCTACCGTTCTTCACAGGTGAGCTCAAAAGAAAGGAGGTAAAGAAGCGAATGACAGTATACGGAGCATAGAATACTAGTAGGCACTACTGGAATGTAAATGGCAAAAAGGAGAAGGCGAAATATGGCTTAAATAGTTGTGAGCTGAGGTACAGTGCCAGTCAAAAGTTTGGACACATTTTGGAGCCTTTTTTGTTATTTTTCTGATTAATGTTTTTATTTTTATACGTTTATACATTGTTTTACCATGTAGCAATTACAACACTTTTTATACATTTCAATGTTTGAGGCAAATTAACATAAAGTCAAATGTGTTTGGTTGCATATATTTGAATGCCATGAAATCTATCAACATCACCAGAGTCTGGATATCTCAAGCGATGCTAAAACCACATCGCATGTAATTGGATCTCTGTGGGTAAATTATGCTGATACAGTATGGAACACATTTGAGGATTAAATGGTTTTTAGTCATCAAGGGTCTGAGGTATGTGAATTCACATGTGAATTGTTCGATGTCTTACTTCATCTGTCATCAATCAGAAAAAGCAGAAAAGGGCAAGGTGCGTCTAAACTTTTGACTGGTATTGTACTTCAAGTGTGTGGAAAAGGAATATAGAGGAACTCTAAATTGCTTTGGAGATGATACAGATGAGGGCTCTTTTCTCTTATTTTTGTGACGTTTTAGTTTGCAGAGATTGATGAAGATATTATTATATGAATTGATGAGGTTGAATGGGGCAGGTTCTCACATTTTTTTCTCACGTTTGTCCAGCTTACTAAAAGTGAGTCTGTCACCTAGAAGCTGTCATCATAGTCACAAAGTTTAGTTGTGCATTCTTTGTTGTTCTGTCATATTTACAATACTGATATACATTTTATGTAATTCAAATCAAATTTCTAATCGATTTCCACCTCTAAATCGCCAAAGAATTTCCTCACAGTGACCGCTGGAATTTGTCAGAAGGGGGCGGCCTTTCCCCCAAAAACGACTGTTGATCAGGGTTCGGGATCAGTCCTGGGGCTGCCCGGTGTATCCTAGATTCCCTTTCCAATCACACTAGCATCCCCTGAATTGTAACAAGCTGCTAATTGCACTTAATTAGACACGTCGTAAGTGTACAGAGCAAGATAATGTTTCGGGAATATCGGCGCAGGTCGTGAAGAGTAAATATTAGTCCCATATTAGCATTGCAGGACTTTTAATCTGTCAGATAACTAATGCTGCATTTTTTCATACACTGAACGATGATATTATGATATTATTATTCTTTTGAATTTATAAACTATGTAATGAGGGGTGACATCACTGGGGTCCTAAACATCCATCCATCCATCCATCCATCCATTATCTGAACCCGCTTATCCTGAACAGGGTCGCAGGGGGGCTGGAGCCTATCCCAGCATACATTGGGCGAAAGGCAGGAATGCACCCTGGACAGGTCGCCAGTCTATCGCAGGGCACACACACCATTCACTCACACACTCATACCTACGGGCAATTGAGACTCTCCAATCAGCCTAACCTGCATGTCTTTGGACTGTGGGAGGAAACCGGAGTACCCGGAGGAAACCCACGCAGACACGGCGAGAACATGCCAACTCCGCACAGAGAGGCCCCGGCCGACGGGTATTCGAACCCAGGACCTCCTTGCTGTGAGGCGTGAAACAAAACATTCTGTGAAAAATAAAGTAGAGAATGTGTTGAAATATGTGTAAGGAAAAAAAGTCATGAAGTTAAAATACATGTTTTAAACAATCTTGATTTATCAACAGATCAGCAGTATTGTCAAGCAGCTTACAGGGCCCGAGCTGAGTATCTTAGTCTTACATTTAGACTTAAAATCATATTTCTATTACTTTTTTGCTAAGTGAGACAAAAGCAGAACTGCCAATGAGGTGAGAAAGTTTGAGTCATTTCAAGATTTGTCAATGGGATGAGAAAATGTCACTTGTCAAGCAAAACAGTAAGTTAAAACAAGCTAGAACAACAAGAGGGAAAAATAAAAACATAAGTCTTATTACAAGACAAAAAATGCTTTTTTGCAGTGCATGATGTCAAACCAAAGCCATGACTCACTGATTCATGCACTTGTCAATGCACTTAGTAGGAGTTACTTAGGGGTTTCCCCCCAGTTTTACCACTTTAAAAGCCCTCATTCTGTTGTGTGAAGAGGAAGAAGAGCGTAAGAGTGTTGTCTTACAATAATGGCTGTCGTGCATCGTCTTGGGTGGTGTCAGGGCATCTTTATCGAGTCCACATCCTGTCTCATCCAAAGAACAGATCATGCGATAAATCAGAAATATTAAAAATTAGGTCACAAAATATAGGAATAGGAAGTCTTCTAGTTCTCACCCAGGAGACAGATATTTTTCTTTTAGAGACATAGGGGCAGATTATGACCTTGAGGACATCAGCTAGGCTCCTCTGGATTCTCTCCAGAATGGGCCCATATAAGACTTCCGGCATTCATCAAACTGCGCCATGGAACGCCCGGCTGCGTCCATTGTCAAATCATTACGAATAACACCTCCAATTAAGATCAGCACAGGGAGTCGAACACATGTCTGTCAACTGTGCATTTCTGTCCTACACTATCAGAAAAAAAAGAAAAGAAGGTTCCAATAGGAATCCTGTGATTCCACAGAAGAACCCTATCTAGTTTGAAGAACCCTATCTTTGTTGGGTAAAATGGTTCTTTGTACGGGAGTTTTCACGCTTCACGCCTACTCTGACACCTAGGGTTCATAAAGAGGTAAAAAGTAAAAAGTGGAGTGGCTACGGTGCACGACCGGGGCCTGGAAGGTTGATGGTTCAAGCCCCGGTGTAGGCATGCTAAGATCTGCACAGCGGTTGGGCCCTTGAGCAAGCAACTGCTGCCCCGTGCACTGCACTGTGGCTGCCGACTGCTCCTAAGTAACTAGGACGGGTAAAAAGCAGAGGACAAATGGGATCAAAGTTCTATGGAGCCGAGCCTCAGGACTTCCGTCACTAGACCTAAAGAACACGGACGGGTGAAGGCAACATGCCAGAAACCTCAAGCAGCCAATCAACAGCCACTTCACAGATCAAATGACAGGGAGGGTGCTGGAATATGGGCGGAACCAAAATACTCTTTTTTTTTTTTTTGGAAATTGGCAAATAGGTGAGACATTTCGCAACACGAAAAAAAGGAAGATTTGTTTTGCTGCCGTAGAAAGACACATGCAGTACAACCGATTGACCAGCGGAGGACGGCCTCCCCCTCACGCCGGGTTCCTCCCCGCTTCTTCTTGGAAGTGTTAAAAAAGTTTTTACCTCATGCGCTATCCGGGGGGGGCTCAGGGCTGGTACTTCCCCTCTGTTACTCTATAAAGCGTCATTTTGTGACGACGGCCTTCTGAGAAAAGCGCGATGCAAATAAAATTAAACTGAAGCGCATGTCACGATGAGACAAGGCATGACTTGCTGACCGAAGCCCTCCCTTCCCCTTCCCTCTTTGATGCCATGGCGACCATGAGGCTCTGGACCGTACGGCCTGTCATCGCTCCTGGGACTAGCGCTTTAACTGGAGGTGTGCCATCGTCTGGGAAGGCCTCCTGAAGGCCTCCTTTACCTTCTCGTGAATGTACATGTACCAGGAGAACGCCTTGGGATCTTCGCTGCATGAGAAACAAAACAAGAATTCTGACTGTAGAGCAAGCAGTAGGCTGGGGGAAGGCGACGATACTCAAACATATACACATAACGTCTACACTTCAAACAGGTAGGGAGAGACAGCTGGCTCACAGTAAATGATAAAATACTATTACAGTGAATAATAACAGAAATAGGAAGTGCAAAGGGTATATGTTTGCACAGATACATATTCAGCATTTATTGTGTTTATTCAGACGGTTGCATATTGGTGACCATGGTGATTCCACAGGAATAAAATGTGACGCACTTGTGCAAGGCCGTTTTTTCGATGTTTTAGGAATTTTCGAATCGCCTTTGACCTGTACAGCCACTGCAACGCAATGAGTATAAGAGTGGTCTTATGGGTGACCAGGGACCTGTTCCACAAAGCAGGTTTACAAAGCAGGTTTACAAAGCAGAGTTAGGCGGATAATTGCACTGTGTAAAATCCGGAGCAGCTCCACATACTCCAGTCCCATGTTCCAGATTTGGGGCGGGGTGCGGATTTTGCTCAGTCCAGTTGTCCGGGTAAACTCAGTAATCCTGCTCTGTGGAACAGGCCCGTGATGTCTGTACTTACTTCAGCTCGTTTTACGCGTCCTGACGCATTCTGAGAAAATCGTGGTGTGACAGCTTGGTGTTTCAGTCGTCCTGTATTTCAGTAGGTTTTCTGACTGTAACTACCATGATTGTAGGCTCAAGTCGCATTGTGTGCACAGTCCTCCGTGATATCGGTCCACACACTCCATGGCTTAAGAAAGACAGGAAATTACATCAGTAGACTACATAGAGAAATGACACGCGCCGTCCCATAACGAATATACTCTCAGTGAACCATTATGATGTGATTTGGGGGTCACTGCACTCTGTATAAAAAAAATGGTTCTAAAAGGGTTGTTTGGCTTGATTCCAGAGAGGAACCCTTTTTAGTTGTCTGTAGAACCCTCTGTCCTTGGTGTGAAGTGTGAAAGCTCCCAGACAGAGAACCGTTTTGCCTGACAAAGAACCCGTTTTAACTAGATCGGGTTCCTCTACGGCGTCACACAGGGTTCCTATTGGAACCTCTCTTTTTTAGAGTGCACAGGCTCATCCCGAGGTCTAATATAAACGTCTCTGATATGTATTAAGTGCTGACGTGCAGAATTAAACGCTCCAAAAAAATTGCATTCTGCCGGCCTGGAAGCAGGCTCTGTATGTGCGGACATTTTAAAGGGTCACCCAGCGCCTCTCCGTTTCAGTGTAAGGGTTTGCCGCAGGTCACACACAAACAGAATTAGCAGGCACAAAAGAAGCTTATCGGCTTTCCCGGTCTTTATGCCCTGAGCAAAGAAAGAAGATATGTTTGCACCAGATTTTGTACTTCAGAACTGAAAACTTCTGGCTTGTTGTACCTTTCATACGTTTTTGACCATACTTAACATTCCTTAGCCTCAGTCTCTAAGCCGGCATTAAAAAAAAAAATATATATATATATATATATATGTATATATATATATACACACATATATATATATATATTCAAGCGCAAACTGAAGACGCACCTCTTCAAGCAGCACCTCTCCCCATCCCTCCCTACCTCCCTGTGAACCTTAATTGTTGTCTTTGTGATTTACGTTGTGTTTCGGTATTTTTTAGTTGGCTAGGTAAGCAGTATTTGGATAGTTAAGTTTGGTCACTTTTGCTTTGTTTGTTTATTTGTTGTTTAAAAAAAACAAAAAAAGAAACACAGCAAAAAATAGGCCCTGGTCCTTATCTTTGTTGCACGGGTAGCAATTGAAATTGTACTTCCCTCTAGAGTCTTTCAGCGAACTTATCCCTGGTTATGGGTATGCACTTTGTTGTAAGTCGCTCTGGATAAGAGCGTCTGCCAAATGCCAATAATGTAATGTAATGTAATATATATATATATATTGTATTTCCCCTGTATTCCGTGACTAAATAGGATTGAGCTATTGAGGTAGACTGGTTTTGTGGGCACTATTAAATTGCACTAATTAAATTGCTAATCCCCAGTCCGATTCCCAACCCTCCACCAACACACACATACTCACACAAACTCACACACACTCTAAGAGTGGGGGGGGGGGGGGGGGGACGATGCAGACGGGTTAAGCCCCGTCTCCTGCACCCTTCCGGAACACTCTCTCGAATTAACCACTTCCTCTTTCAGAAGCAGCACAGCTGTCAAGCTGTCACCCCAGCACAATATTCTTATTAATGTCAAAATTAAGGCCCTGTCACCGGAACTGGAACTTGTCAATTCACAGATACGCCTCATCTTGGCAAGCGTGAAGTTTGTACGTTCCTATTTTTGCTCGTACTTTATTCCCGAGGTCAGAAACTTGGACTCACTCAGCTCCAACCGCTAGGCAAGGTGCAGGCCTTGTTCCCATTATTATTATTATTTTTTTAAAGCCATAGAATTCCTGTGCTAGGAATGAGACGTTCACTGCATTTCCCTGTTCTGCCCTGCTGTATCCAGCTTGACCAGCTTGAACATTGAGCTGACCAAGATAGTCATAAATCTGGTCGAGCTGGGGCAGCCTGTAGTGTAGTAGTTAAGGTAAATAACTGGGACAGGCAAGGTTGGGGGTTTGAATCCCACTGTAGCCACAATAAGATCTGCACAGCCGTTGGGCCCTTGAGCAAGGCCCTTAACCCTGCATTGCTCCAGGGGAGGATTGTCTCCTGCTTAGTCTAATCAACTGTACGTCGCTCTGGATAAGAGCGTCTGCCAAATGCCAATAATGTAATGTAATGTAATGTATGAGCTGGACAACCAGCATGGCCAAGCTGGTCATAAAACTGGTCTAGCTGGGTCAACCAGCTACCAACTGTTTCAAAACCTATTTTGAGATGGTCAAACCATGTCAAGCTGGGAGCTGGTCTGAACTGGTCAACCAGCTAATCCATGTTGAGCTGGGAGTTGGCTTGAGTTGGTCAAACCATGTCTAGCTGCAAGCTGGTCTGAACTGGTCAACCAGCTGTTTAAAAACCAAGCTCAAGACATTTTTTTCAGGTGAAATTCTAAACATCAGTGAGGTGGCTGAAAGGCTTGATGCCAGGTAGCATGTATGGGCCCACTTTCAGACAGACTGTGATGATTTAGGTTCTTATATTGAGACGAAAAGGAAAAAATGAGATAAAACAAGGTAATATTGTCAACTTGAGAGGAAAAAAAAAAAAAGTCTTCTTAAGTCTTCTTCTTAGTCTAGTCCTATTAAGACCAAAAGGCTCGTCAGGACATTTTTGTGACATTGTGTGAACATTTTTCAGCGCAGTCAGTGGAGGAGGAATGTGAGCTGGCGAGTGAGAGGAGAAGGAGGGGCATAGCTCTGACAGACAGCAGGGGGAAGCTGGGGGATGGGCGTGTCTCAGAGACAGAGGGAGGGGGGAGAGGGGTGGGCCCTTGGCCTCAGTGGTAACCTGTCTCGATCTAGGTTAGAGAGTGTCCCAGTTGCCGGGGTTGTCTCTTCTGTCCCGGTGACTGAAGTACGAACGGGGGGGAGAAAAAAAAAAAAGGAGTTAAGCAATCAAAAGCCTAACCCATGGCCAGAACGGTTTCCAAGGTAAGCCCAGCCGTTGCTCTTTCCCCTTTACTTCCCTTTCTCTTTCTCTCGCTCTCTTTCTCGCTCAGCGAGGCGTGCGCTGGCCGCCCTGGCTCGGCGCGGCAGAGCGGAGCCCAAGCGTGTGGCGGCAGGCTTCAGCTCTGCCCCAGATCGGCCGTATCTTGATCAGGGCCGGGGATCTGTGCAGCTGCGCGCACACCCTGTACATGCAAGTTATGCTCACTGGCTGCAGGCTAACCTGCCGCTTCACTCACCGCTTCTTGGGGTAGAGCCAGTGTGTGTCTGTGTGTGTGTGTGTGGGTGTGTGTGAGAGAGAGAGAGAGAGTATATGTGTGCATGCGGGTGAGAGTGCGTGTTTGCGCACGCATTTAAGCATGCGTGCGCATAAGTGTGTGTGCGTGAGTGCATGTAAGTGTGCATGTGTGTGAGTATATGTGTGCACGTGTGTGTGTGTGTGTGCGTGTGTGTGCATGCATGTAAGCATGCCTTTATATACGTGTGTGTGTCGGTGCATGTGTGCATGCATGTGTGTGTGCGTGTGTGTGCATGTGTGTGAGTATATGTGTGCACGTGTGTGTGTGTGTGCGTGTGTGTGCATGCATGTAAGCATGCCTTTATATACGTGTGTGTGTCGGTGCATGTGTGCATGCATGTGTGTGTGCGTGTGTGTGCATGTGTGTGAGTATATGTGTGCACGTGTGTGTGTGTGTGTGTGTGTGTGCGTGTGTGTGCATGCATATAAGCATGCCTTTATATACGTGTGTGTGTCGGTGCATGTGTGCATGCGTGTGTGCGCGTGTGTGTGTGTGTGCGTGCATGCATGCATGCATGTAAGCATACATGAGTATGTATGCGTGTGTGTGTGCGTGCGTGTATGTGAGAGTGTGTGTGAGTGCGTGTGTATGTGAGAGTGTGTACGTGTGTGTGCGCGCGTGTGTGAATGTGTGTACGTGTGTGTGTACGTGTGTGTACGTGTGTGTGCGTGTGTGTGTGTGAGAGTGTATGTGTGAGTGTGAGTGTGTGTGTAAGTGTGTGTGTAAGTGTGTACGTGTGTGTGTACATGTGTGTACGTGTGTGTGCGTGTGTGTGTGTGAGCGTGTATGTGTGAGTGTGAGTGTGAGTGTGTGTGTAAGTGTGTGTGTAAGTGTGTGTGAGTGTGTGTGCGTGTGTGTGAGTGTGTGTGTGCGTACGTGTGAGTGTGTGTGTGTGTGTGTCATATTATGAAAAGGAAGGAGTAAAGGAAAAGGAAAGGCAGCAATGCTTTCCTTCCTCTGCATGGTAGCGGGCGATAGCGCTAACGCTAAATGCTATGAGCCACACAGGCAGGTAGTGCTAATGCTAAAGTCTATGTGCCACACGGGCAGGTTGTCCAGTGCGGAAACCAGGGCTGGAGGCCTGTCAGGAAGAGACTGTAGAATTTCAGGAATGTAGGAATCTACCGGAGAAGACTGTGTCTGTGTCAGAGCAAGCTACCTGTGAGCCTACTCAGGTCTACCGCTACCCTCCTGTTACACTGCACTAAAAATACACTTACACTGGAAATAAAGGTATCAAAAGTGCCTAAAAAGGTACTTTGAAAAGTTAAAAGTTAGGAGGAAAGACTTAAGATGCTTAATCTCTTTTTTTCCCCACAACAGAGTGGTCACTGTGTGGAATAGCTTGTCAGGTCATGTAGTGGAGGCAGAAACTCTGGGGGGTTTTCAGGACCAGGCTTCTAGATAGTATCTATGGTCACTGGGGCAGTACCCTAGAGGTACATAAAACCAGCAACATATAATTCATTTGTCCATTTGTTCATTTTTGTTTGAAAACACACTCATTTGGACACACAGAGAACATCACTGTACTTTCAGGGTAGATTTGAGAAATTTGATCCTTGTAACTTCATTTCTAGGAGTGTGTTCTACACACTGTCCTGATACACTGTTCTACATGCTACCTGTAGCATTACTGTCCTGTTCCACTGTTCTACAAGCTACCTGTAGCATTACTGCCCTGTTACACTGTTCTACAAGCTACCTGTAGCATTACTGCCCTCTTACACTCTTCTATATGCTACCTGTAGCATTACTGCCCTCTTACACTCTTCTATATGCTACCTGTAGCATTACTGCCATGTTCCACTCTTCTACAAGCTACCTGTAGAATTACTGCCCTGTTACACTGTTCTACAAGCTACCTGTAGCATTACTGCCCTGTTACACTGTTCTACAAGCTACCTGTAGCATTACTGCCCTGTTACACTCTTCTATATGCTACCTGTAGCATTACTGCCCTGTTCCACTCTTCTACAAGCTACCTGTAGCATTACTGCCCTGTTCCATTGTTCTACATGCTACCTGTAGCATTACCGCCCTGTTACATTTTAGTACAATCATCCGAGGGCCTGAACACATGGGAGTGTGCTGTGTGTGGGCTGACCTGCCTTAATTCAGATTGCGTTCAGGCGATTGTACTGGTAGAGTGTGCTATTTTTATTATGTCAACTATTCATGAGTCACTGACGGGCGTGGCCCACAGGAGCATATTGTTTATGCTTGGCGTCACACACTGGTGAATGGCCAGAGAAACACAATCACCCCACGAGTCTCTGGCTCCTGGCACAGACACACACGTGCACGCACACACACACACAGACACACACACTGCTGTGCACACACGCACACACACACACACACACACACACACACACACAGACTCACACACACACTGCTGTGCACACACACACACACACACACACACACTGCTGTGCACACACGCACACACACACACACACACACAGATTTGCCTAATGTTGCCCCTTCAGTTCCTCTACTCCCACAGTGATGGTAAACTATAATAAGTGGGTTATACACTCACTGAGCACTTTATTAGGAACACCGTACACCTACTTATTCATGTGATTATCTAATCAGCCAATCATGTGGCAGCAGTGCAATGCATAAAATCATGCAGATACAAGTCAGGAGCTTCAGGTAATGTTGACATCAACAATGAAAATTGGATGAAAATGTGACTTTGACCATGGGGTGATTGTTGGTGGTTTGAGTATCTCAGAAACTGCTGATCTTCTGGCACAACAGTCGCTAGAATTTGCAGAGCATGGTGTGAAAAACAAAAAACATCCAGTGAGCAGAAGTTGTGCATGCAGAAACACATTGTCAAGGAGAGATATCAGAGGAGAATGGCCTGACAGTAACACAAATAACCACACATTACAGCAGTGGTATGCAGAAGTGTGCAATGTGTCAAACCTCTCAGTGGATTGGTTACAGTAGCAGAAGACTTAATAAGTCTAAAAAATAAGTCTAATAAATACCTAAAAAAGTACTCACATATGGGGTCCTAAAAAGAATGGTAAACTATAATAAGGTATGTGTGCTACACATATACGTAACATATAGGGGCCCACAATGATGGTAAACTATAATAAGGTGTGTTTGATACACATATAGGGGCCCACAGTGATGGTAAACTATAATAGGGTGTGTGTGAGATGCATATAGGGGCCTACAGTGATGGTAAACTATAATAGGGTGTGTGTGAGATGCATATAGGGCCCTACAGTTATGGTAAACTATAATAGGGTGTGTGTGAGACGCATATAGGGGCCCACAGTGATGGTAAATTATAATAGGGTGTGTGTGAGATGCATATAGGGGCCTACAGTGATGGTAAACTATAAGAGGGTGTGTGAGAGACACATATAGGGGCCTACAGTGATGGTAAACTATAAGAGGGTGTGTGAGATGCATATAGGGGCCCACAGTGATGGTAAACTATAATAGGGTGTGTGAGAGACACATATAGGGGCCTACAGTGATAGTAAACTATAATAGGGTGTGTGTGAGACGCATATAGTCTGCACACAGCTGTGTCAGCTACTACCGCCAGGCAGTGGGAAGCAAAGGATGATGTTTTTAAATCTGATTGTTCAAGTTCTTTTCATAAATGTTGATTCAGCGATCTTTCATCTACAGAGCCAGCCTTGTGAAGAATGTGTATATATAGTATGTGTTGTGCATCCATCTATTGTCTGTGTTATGCAGAACCAATGGACTGTCACTTATTCCTTTTCAGGTGACTACATCTGCCATTTCTAATCTATGCGCCTTTCTGATGAGACGTTAAACCCAGGTCCTGACTCACTGTGGTCATTAGAGATCCCATGACCCTCTTCCCAAAGAGGAGAGGTCTCCCTGATGTCCTGGCTAAATTCCCAACACTGGCTCTTTCAATCTGCCACCTAACCATCCATTGATGAATTGGCAAAAAATAGTTCTGTGAATGAGATGCATTAACGGTAAAGTGCTTTCGATAAAAAGCCCCTATATACACTCAGTGAACAATTTCTTAGGTAGACCTGTACACCAGGTTGTTGTTGCAAATATTTAATCAGGCAATCATGTGGCAGCAACTAAATGCTTAAAAGCATGCAGAAATGGCCTCGAGCAGGGGTGTCAAACTGAATTCCCAGCGGGCTGCAGGGTCCGCAGGTTTTTGTGGTTTCCTTTCAATCAGCTGCCAATTAAGGCTTTGAGAACAAGGCGTGTGGATACTTTCACCAATCAATGACTTGAATGAACCACGGGGGCCCAGAACACCCCAAAAACCAGCAGACACTGTGGCCCGCCAGCACTGGAGCTCGACACCTGAGGTTCACCTGAGGTTCACCTGAGGTTCAACTGTTGTTCGGACCAAATGTCAGAATGGGAAAGAAATGTGATCAAAGTGACTTTGACCGTGGAATGATTGTTGGTGCCAGACAGGGTGGTTTGAGTATCTCAGAAACTCCTGTGATTTTGACGCACAACAGTCTCTAGAGTTGTTGCAAAAAACTAAAAAAACATCCAGTGAGCAGCAGTTCTGCAGGTAGAAACGTGCTGTTAATGCGAGAGGTCAGAGGAGTAGGTCCAGGATGGTCGAAGCTGACAGGAAGGTGACAGTAACGCAAATAACCACGCATTACAACAGTGGTGTGCAGAAGAGCAGCTCTGAACACACAACGCATCAAACCTCTTAGTGGACAGGCTACAGCTAAGTAGCCTGAGTCAAAAAAAAAAAACCTGATAAAATACTTACTGAGTGTATATGCAGTCTATTCGCCTTCATTGCGGTGAACGCCCTGATCGCATCTCCCTCTCGCCCCACAGATGGAGCAGCAGGATGGGGCAGGCGGCGGTCTGGAGGACAGCCAGGAGGAGGAGGCGGAGGCGGAGGCGGAGGCCCAGATGCCAGCCGCCCTCAGCTTCTCCCAGTTCTCGTCCAGCCTGCGGGCGATGGTGCGAATCCGCAACAAGTACCTGGCCATCAAGAAGCGGCGGGTGGAGCTGGGGGCGACGCCGTCCTCCCTGAGCGCCGTCCTGCCGCGCTCCACCAGCCCCAAAATCTTCACCTTCGACGGGGCGGCGATGGCCGCCGCCCTGGAGCGGAGGAAGAAGAAGAAGAAGAAGAGGAGGAGGGTCATGTTCCCTAACGACAGCCGCCGCCGCACCGCGCCCAAGGAGAGCAGCCGGGCGAAGAACTGCCTCGTCTTCCTCACCTTCATCGTGTTCCTGCAGGCGAGTGGGGCACAGGGGCTGGAACCACAAGTCTGCCAGGTCCCAGTCGAGCACCGTAGCCGCTATTTGTGTGCAATAGCTTGCCCGGCCATGTAGTGGAGACAGGAACACTGGGGGTTCTCAAGACCAGGGTTGATCCAGTGCTAGATACTCGAGTTATAGAGGTGCTGGAAAAGGTTCAAAGAAGGGCAATAAGATTGATTCCTGGTATAAAAGTTAACAGTTATGAGGAAAGACAAGTGGTCACTGTGTGGAATAGCTTGTCAGGTCATGTAGTGGAGACAGGAACACTGGGGGTTCTCAAGATCAGGGTTGATCCAGTGCTAGATACTCTAGTTATAGAGGTGCTAGAAAAGGTTCAAAGAAGGGCAATAAGATTGATTCCTGGTATAAAAGTTAACAGTTATGAGGAAAGACAAGTGGTCACTGTGTGGAATAGCTTGTCAGGTCATGTAGTGGAGACAGGAACACTGGGGGTTCTCAAGACCAGGGTTGATCCAGTGCTAGATACTCTAGTTATAGAGGTGCTGGAAAAGGTTCAAAGAAGGGCAATAAGATTGATTCCTGGTATAAAAGTTAACAGTTATGAGGAAGACAAGTGGTCACTGTGTGGAATAGCTTGTCAGGTCATGTAGTGGAGACAGGAACACTGGGGGTTCTCAAGATCAGGGTTGATCCAGTGCTAGATACTCTAGTTATAGAGGTGCTAGAAAAGGTTCAAAGAAGGGCAATAAGATAGATTCCTGGTAGAAAAGTTAACAGTTATGAGGAAAGACAAGTGGTCACTGTGTGGAATAGATTGTCAGGTCATGTACTGGAGGCAGAAGACCTGGCTTGATACAGTGCTAGATAGTATCTAGCTTTTAGGTAAACTGCAGTACACTTTAGTGGTGGGAAATGGGGAGCATCTCTGGTCTGTTCTCATCATTACGTTACATTATGTTACTGTATGTTATTGTGTATTATGTTCTGTGTTATGCTATGCTATGTTATGCTATACTATGCTGTTTATGGTATGTTATATGTTATGCTATGCTACATTATGTCATGTTATGTGATGTTATGCTATGTTATGCTATGATGTTTATGTTATGTTATGTTATGCTATGCTATGATGTTTATGTTATGTTACGTTATGCTATGCTATGATGTTTATGTTATGTTACATTATGCTATGCTATGCTGTTATGCTATGCTATTTTATGCTACGACGTTCATGTTATTTTACGTTCCGCTGTGCTCTGTTACGCTAGGTGTACAATGCCATCGAGAACCTGGATGACCACCTGCTCCGCTACGACCTAGAGGGGCTGGACAAGACGGTGAAGCGGGAGGTGTTCGGGCAGCGGGAGGCGAGCGAGGGTCTCCTGGTGCACCTGGGGGACTACCTGTCCACCTACGTCCACAACCGGCCGCTCGTCCTGTCCCTGCACGGGCCCTCCGGGGTGGGCAAGAGTCACCTGGGGCGTATCTTGGGCCGCCATTTCCGCTCAGTCCTGGGCGAGGAGCTGGTGCTGCAGTACTTCGCGCTCCACCACTGCCCCCTGGAGGGCGAGGCGCAGAACTGCGCCCGGGAGCTGAGCCTCAGCGTCGCCCAGACGCTGAAGCTGGCCGAGGAAGAGGAGAAGATCCCGTTCTTCATCTTCGACGAGGTGGAGTTCATGCACCGCCCGCTGCTGGACACGGTCTACAACCTGACGCGCCCCGGCCGGTCCGCCGAGTTCCTCAACGCCGTGTACGTGCTGATCGGCAGCCTCGGGAACGCCGAGATCACCAAGTTCGTCCTGCAGAACTCGTCCAGCGACGCCGCCCAGCTGGGGCGGGACGTGGGGCCTGTGCTGCGGGACGTTCTGGAGAAGCGACACCCCCTGTGGGGCGAGCCGGAAACCGAGCTCCTGCCCCTCACCCTGCTGGAGAAGGGTCACGTGATGGACTGCTTCCTGGACGAGATGACCAGGGAGGGCTTCTACCCCGACCGCGGCCACATCGAGCGCCTGGCGGCGGAGATCTCGTACTACGCCGTCGACCAGCGGCTGCTCTCCCACACGGGCTGCAAGCAGGTGGTGGCCAAAGTCAACCTGCTGTGAAAGCCGCCTGGGCAGAGTGTGCGAAGAAGGCAGGGTGCATGTGTGCGCGTGTGCGCGTGCCTGTTTACGCGCGCGCGTGTGTGTGTGTGTGTGTATGTCCCCATGTGCCATGGAGGAGTTAGTTGTGATGTCCACCGGAGGTGGGGTGCAGTTTTAGATGGGGGACCCATGCCCCCCCCACGCACCCCCACACACACACACACATTTACACTTTCTGAACCTCACTGATGAATGTGTGATTGCATGAAGTCTCACAGCATCACTGCCATTTCTAAAACAAAATGGCCACCTGCCATTTCTAAAACAAAATGGCCGCCTGCCATTTCTAAAACAAAATGGCCGCCTGCCATTTCTAAAACAAAATGGCCACCTTGCAACGGAGCACACTGGCCACTTCTGGTGTTTGGAAATGACCGACTATCGTCATTTGCCTGGGCGATTGACAGTTTTTGGCTGTTGCTGTGTGCCCAGGTGAAGGACCGCGTTCCTGTTGCCAAGTCAGGTCGGAAGCTGCTGCCTTGCTATGAGAAAGGGCGACTGACAGCCGTGTTGCGTTGAGGTGATTTGGAATCAGGTCTGAAACAGGTCTGAATCAGGTCTGAAACAGGTCTGAATCAGGTCTGAAACAGGTGTGCGACAGAAACAACAGGATCCACATCTCCAAATAACCAGGACGTCAGGCTTTCAGAAAAAACAGCCAGTGTGGAATACCTTGACTGAACATTAGCATGTTAGCACCGTGCCACACTGTGCCAAGTTGTGCCCGTGAAAGGCACTCTCTTCTGAAACACAAGGTCAACCTGATCTTGTCAAGTCTTTTCACACCGTGGCCTACAAGTCAACCTCGCACAGACAGGAGTCGGGTTAACCTGCAGGGGTCGCTGGAGAGCGATGAAACGCAGACATCCTGGATTAATTGACGGGTCAACCCGTAGGGCTGCCGGCTGCAGTCCGGGAATGATCCATATCCCATACTAGACTGTGGTTGCCTGGTTACTGGAACAGTGCCTTTTACAATTGTGTATGGATGAAATGGATTAAACTGCTCTTTCATAATTGTTTTGTTTTTTTGCTAAAGTTTGTTCCAGCTGATGTGTTTTGAGCGATGCAGTATTAACCGTTAGCCAGTTAATATCTGCCAGTTTGCCGGTGGTGTTTCCATAGCTTGGTACACCGTTAACAGGTGACTTGATTCCTGAGGGCTGTGCTGTTCACAGAGAGCAGGATAGTAACCCACATATCATATCAGTTCCCACATACAGCAGGGATCAGCAAACACACAGTCCTCGAGGGCTGAGAACTGCTGGTTTTTCTCCCTCCCTTTACCTGGGAGTCAGGTGTGTTCACCCTCCCTTTACCTGGGAGTCAGGTGTGTTCACCCTCCCTTTACCAGGGAGTCAGGTGTGTTCACCCTCCCTTTACCTGGGAGTCAGGTGTGTTCACCCTCCCTTTACCTGGGAGTCAGGTGTGATCACCCTCCCTTTACCTGGGAGTCAGGTGTGTTCACCCTCCCTTTACCTGGGAGTCAGGTGTGTTCACCCTCCCTTTACCTGGGAGTCAGGTGTGTTCACCCTCCCTTTACCTGGGAGTCAGGTGTGTGAAGGCAGGCAGTAGCACTAATTACCCAGGAGAAATGATTTGGATTCGAGGGCCACAGTTGATGATCCCTGATATACACAGACTGACCCCCTACACACACATTTAATGTGCATTCGTCACACATTTTTTGTCTGGAGAGAAATGCGAGTTTACGCCCTACAGATCTTTACTGACAAATATTCAATTTTAGAATGAAGCAACTCTGTTTCATTTTCAATGCTGTTAAGAGGGGTTCACAAGGCTCTATCTGCTAGCAAGCTGTGGAGCGAACCGGCAGGTATGACCCGCGTTCATCGTTAGCGCGGCGTTAACTCATACGTGCAGCGTTGCAGCTGGCGTAATATGTTATCGCAACGTTTTCGCAACGTTTTCGCAACGTTGCGGCGATAGTAAACTTCTTCCATTGATACGTGCCGTGAATTTATACACCCAGTGAGCACATTATTAGGTATTTATTAGACTTATATTTTGACTTATTGGTCGTCTGCCGCTCCATCCTATCCACTTTCGGCAGTTGCCTATCCACAGAGGTTTTGACGCATTGTGTGTTCAGAGATGTTCTTCTGCATACCGCTGTTGTAATGTGTGGTTATTTGCATTCCTGTCACCTTCCTGTCAGCTTTAACCTGTCTGGCCCTTCTCCTCTGACGTCTCTCATTAACAATGAGTTTCTGCCCGCAGAACTGCTGCTCACTGGATGTTTTTTAGTTTTTCGCACCAACTCTAGAGACTGTTGTGCGTGAAAATCACAGGAGATCAGCAGTTACAGAAATACTCAAACCAGCTCTTTCTGGCACCAACACTCATACCACGGTTGAAATCACTGAGATAACATCACACGCATGAGTTTATGCATTGCACTGCTACTACAGATAATCGCATGACTAAGTAGCTCCTTATAAAGTGCAAAGTGAGTGTACAAGTTGCTAGTTACTGTTTTTTTCACTTGCACAAACATGGACTTGTGCATCATGTGTGCATTAAAGAATTCAGCAGCACAACTCTAACCACAGACGGCAAAATATTTAGGTTGCTTCTAAACATTTAAACTTCCTGCATTCTTCTGTAATGACGAGCTTTTAATAGGGAAAACTGCTTGAAATGGCAGCCGAACTGGAAGGCCTGCGACTCGAGCGTGCTCATTTGAAGAAACAAAAATAGATAGTTCTTACTGCTGAGTTGTTTCATTTGAATGGCGTTGTCTTTTCAAATATGATCTAAAATGCGAGTATGGCAGCCATCTCTGTATGAACTGTAACCCGATCCGATTGCGTGCAGTCCTTAACAGTGTAATCAGTCCTCGGCCGCTCAGAACCAGGCCTGTATGTCCCCCGGAAACCTCCATTATGACAGTATACGACGCCACCCACCCACCTCGTCCACAACCGTTCTGAATTTCATAGTATGTGCACTTTTATTTTGCCCAATCTCAACGGGAAGTTTTGCAAGACCCAGACAGTCGTTTGAGTCGCTGACCACCCTCTTCCTCTTTTGATTTGCTTTTTTTGCACCCTTCTCTGGAATCAGTCAGGGGGAAGAGAGGGTTATTTTTCTCTTTTATTCATGCTATTTTTCTCCCTTTTTTACTTTTGTTTATTCAACCTTCTTATTTTGTTGAGAGTTTATGACCGCTTTTATGTTTGGGGTCAAACCGATCCCAGCATTTATATAAACGCAAACTTATTGCAAAAGAAAAACTGACACTTTTTGGGTCGTCTTCTTATTGTCTCCCGAATTACGAGCTTTTTAATCCGTAAATAAAATCTGTGAGAAACATCTCATTTTAGACCCTTAGATACAAGAAGTCAAAGTTTGGCACCTGTATGGGGAAGTGCCTCCAGAATCAACCAAAATGTTAGATAAAAACAAAAATGGTTGTGTATTTTCTGTCATTTTATACAGTTACAGAGGGTCAAGACAAGCCCATACAACACATGAAAAGTTGGTACAGGACTTACAGTATCAAGATAAAAGAAATGTTGACTGGTTTTTAAGAGATGTCAAACACTGAATGGGGTCTAATTAACCCCAAATATAGCAGGAGGGGTTGGGGGTGGAGAGTGTTCAGAACTGCGACTGAAACTGCGACGGCTTCCTTCAGTCTCCAGACCACCTACGACACCTAGGGGCAGCCTATAGCCTAGTGGCTCAGCGAGGTGGTATCTAACACCGTATCAAGCCTTGAAAACCCCCCCAGAGTTAGTTTCAACCTCCAATACATGACCTGGCAAGCCACTGCATACAAAGAGGGCGACAGTGCTTGACTTGGACCAGGAAGGTTGGTGGTTCAAGCTCCAGTCCAGCCACGATCAGATCGGTGCAGCTGTTGGGCCCTTGAGCAAGGCCGCATTGCTCCAGGGAGGATAGTCCCCTGCTCAGTCAAATCAACTGTAAGTTGCTTTGGATAAAAAAAGAACCCTTTCAGAACCCTTTTTTCTTATAAGACTGCATGGGTTTAGCGCATCCAGATGAGTTCAGCTGTCACAGGAATGCAGAACAGCTGGAGATGGGTTCCGCCTCTTGCCGGTCACCATGGTGACACTGGGGGATCAACAGCAGCCAGCCATGGCACCCGGATAGCTTCCCTGCTGCAAAATCCAGCTATGACCAGCTTGAAGATTGAGCTGGTCTAGCTGGGCATGAGCTGGTCAACCAGCATGGCCAAACTGGTCATAAGCTGGTCTAGCTGGGTATGAGCTTGTCAACCATGTAGCTTGTCTGAACTGGTAGCTGGTCAACCAGACTCCAGTGTGTGCCGGCGGTATTGCAGCTTATTAAACAGCTGGAGCCCAAAAGCACTTTTCACCACTAAAGTCCATCGAAAGCAATGAATTTACCCTGAATTTATGTCTTCACAAGGAACCAAATTACTCTCCAGGTTACGGATTTCGTTTCTGCACCGCACACAAGAAGATATCTTTTTTTTTTCCATTCTTAAGCAAGAGACAATCCTCCCCTGGAGCAATGCACGGTTAAGGGCCCAACGGCTGTGCGGATCTTATTGCAGCTACACCGGGGATCAAACCATCGACCTTGCGTGTCCCAGTTATGTACCTTAACCACTACACTACAGGCCGCCCTCCTCTTTGCAGAATTGACAGGAGGCCACAACTGCTTGGCCCCCTACTGTCTGGAGGGCGAACTGCACTGCAGCGCTTTGTGAATATTCCAGAATGTTCCATGATAGATTTGTCCGGTTTGTGACGACACATACAACACTTGCAAGCACACATTACGGACCGGAGCACTACAATGTCAGCCTTGGGAAGCCATTGCCACTGAAGCGGTGATATACTGATACAATCGGCTGAACACAATCCTACAACCCCCCCCCCCCCCCCCCCCCAAAAAAAACAGGTTAACATACTCTCTAATCCAATCCCATTTCCATTCAGTCAGTTCAGGAAATTAACAGAAATTTGGTTCATTGACTGAAGAGTTCTCATAGAACATTTTGGACAGTTTTCAATGCGTTAGCCGAGTTCCATTGTCAGAAGTACAATAGAAGTGACCCCAAAACCTGGTTAAATATGATTTCAGTAATAAAGGAACAAAGCCCTGTTGAACTCGGGCCCCCAAGGGAGTGTAGTGTTAATGCCCTTCCTGTAGGGGTGTGGCAAAGCATTAAGCGCAGATCCCAAATCACTACGTACCGATGCGTCTTCTACACATTCTGTCCTGTGGTAAACAGGGTAAAATTGCCGTGGCAGTAATCATAAGGTTGCGGGTTCGATTCCGGCCAGACCTGAGAATGCTGACAGGACAGAATGGTAGCTCAGGGGTCGGGTAATATCATACCTTTGTGCAAAGCAGAATGGCTTCTGTAATTATATCTGGCTCATGAAGGCACTGTTGGGGGGAGGTGGGGGGGGGGAGAAACCAAAGTCGCCCTGTTAAGAGAGTGACTGCCGAGTGCATGAGTTTTCTGAGTGTTCCCACGTGCACAGGCTTAATCCAAGTCATTGATTAGCTGCAGAGACAGCCATCTTGTTTCCAATACTTGAAATGGCTGTCCTTCTGCCCCCTGTCCTCCTGTGTGGGAGACCATGGCGGTGCAGCCTGATTTAATGCTCGAGGTCACGTTCCACGTTCTCCTACGTCTTTCTCTGAATTTCTGCAGAATTCAGAGCCCCGGCCCTGGCTTAACCCCCCCCGCCCCCCCCCGCCCAATCTAAGTTTACCCCCCACCCCCGCAACCACTTCCTCCCCGCCCCCCCGTTACCATATCCCTCCCACCCCTTCAGATCCGGTATCTGGTTCTCGGACGAAAAATAGCTGAGTCACTGCACTGGAACTCAAATGACTGGGAAAGGAATGTTAGCGTGCAACACCTGGGCACATATTGATGAACATTCATAAAATACAACAGAGCAAGAAGCACCAATCTTGGGTCAGTGCGGACAGGACTGATCTGGGATCAGTAAGGATATGGTGAGGATAGGGGGTTAGAGTGAGGGTCGGGGGAATGCTTTATAAACACCGGCCATCGTTGATAAATGTCACAAAGGCCCTCCTTATCATATTGGAATTGGACTCATAGCCATATAAGAAGACTATTCAGTCTTGTATTAACAGAAAAAATTACAAACTACTTACATCACATTACATTAATGGCATTTGGCAGACACTCTTATCCAGAGCGACATACAGTTGATTAGACCAAGCAGGAGACAGAGTTGTGTGGGCAATGAGCATATTCATTAAAATAACACTTACATGTAATATTTACATTTAACATTTATGTTCATGCATAATCTTTTTGCTTTTAATGCAGAATATTACACTTGGAAAAGCGATTACAGTGTTCAACACACATTTCTTTAAAGGGACATTTAAAAATTGTAAATTTGGCGTTGCTAGATCTGCAGAAATTTAGCAGGATTCCAGAATGTGCAGCACTTTAGAAGCAGCACCCCATACATGATGTCATTTCTAGAGAGAGCAAGAGAAAGAGCGAGAGAGAGAGAGAGAGTGTGACAGTTGTAATGATTTCGTGATAACAACCATTTGGGGCTTCCTGACAAAGCCTGCTGAAATTCTGACGTAGATTCCTGCATGTGTGTCTGTGTGCGTGTGCATGCGCACGTACAACTGCAACATCTTTACTCCTTACAGTCCACTCAGCACAGTGCAGTGACCTGACGATACCACTGCAACATCTTTACTGCTTACAGTCTACTCAGCACAGTGCAGTGACCTGACGATACCACTGCAACATCTTTACTGCCTACAGTCTACTCAGCACAGTGCAGTGACCTGACGATACCACTGCAACATCTTTACAGCTTACAGTCTACTCAGCACAGTGCAGTGACCTGACAATACCACTGCAACATCTTTACGGCTTACAGTTACTCAGCACAGTGCAGTGACCTGACGATACCACTGCAACATCTTTACTGCTTACAGTTACTCAGCACAGTGCAGTGACCTGACGATACCACTGCAACATCTTTACCGCCTACAGTCTACTCAGCACAGTGCAGTGACCTGACGATACCACTGCAACATCTTTACTGCTTACAGTCTACTCAGCACAGTGCAGTGACCTGACGATACCACTGCAACATCTTTACTGCTTACAGTTACTCAGCACAGTGCAGTGAGCTGACGATACCACTGCAACATCTTTACTGCCTACAGTCTACTCAGCACAGTGCAGTGACCTGACGATACCACTGCAACATCTTTACTGCCTACAGTCTACTCAGCACAGTGCAGTGACCTGACGATACCACTGCAACATCTTTACCGCCTACAGTCTACTCAGCACAGTGCAGTGACCTGACGATACCACTGCAACATCTTTATTGCTTACAGTCCACTCAGCACAGTGCAGTGACCTGACGATACCACTGCAACATCTTTACTGCTTACAGTCTACTCAGCACAGTGCAGTGACCTGACGATACCACTGCAACATCTTTACTGCCTACAGTCTACTCAGCACAGTGCAGTGACCTGACGATACCACTGCAACATCTTTACTGCTTACAGCCTACTCAGCACAGTGCAGTGACCTGACGATACCACTGCAACATCTTTACTGCCTACAGTCTACTCAGCACAGTGCAGTGACCTGACGATACCACTGCAACATCTTTACTGCCTACAGTCTACTCAGCACAGTGCAGTGACCTGACGATACCACTGCAACATCTTTACTGCCTACAGTCTACTCAGCACAGTGCAGTGACCTGACGATACCACTGCAACATCTTTACTGCTTACAGTCTACTCAGCACAGTGCAGTGACCTGACGATACCACTGCAACATCTTTACCGCTTACAGTCTACTCAGCACAGTGCAGTGACCTGACAATACCACTGCAACATCTTTACCGCTTACAGTCTACTCAGCACAGTGCAGTGACCTGACGATACCACTGCAACATCTTTACTGCCTACAGTCTACTCAGCACAGTGCAGTGACCTGACGATACCACTGCAACATCTTTACTGCTTACAGTCTACTCAGCACAGTGCAGTGACCTGACAATACCACTGCAACATCTTTACTGCCTACAGTCTACTCAGCACAGTGCAGTGACCTGACGATACCACTGCAACATCTTTACTGCCTACAGTCTACTCAGCACAGTGCAGTGACCTGACGATACCACTGCAACATCTTTACTGCTTACAGTCCACTCAGCACAGTGCAGTGACCTGACGATACCACTGCAACATCTTTACTGCCTACAGTCTACTCAGCACAGTGCAGTGACCTGACGATACCACTGTAACATCTTTACTGCTTACAGTCCACTCAGCACAGTGCAGTGACCTGACGATACCACTGCAACATCTTTACTGCTTACAGTCCACTCAGCACAGTGCAGTGACCTGACGATACCACTGCAACATCTTTACTTTCCGGCACAATACTTTCATCTTTGCTTGAGTTTTGTGGATTCATTTGTGTGTCCATGCAAGCTCGCGCCCTCGGAGAATGACACTGCAATGTTGCCTTCCGTTATCTGTTCATTTTCCAAAAGTTAGGCCCTGCTTTCAAACAACGTCTGTTTCTTTTAAACTGACTCACAGGTAAACACAAGCGCTGTTGATAAAAAAAAATTCTCAGCCAAATGTTGTCTTTTAGACGGTCGAAACACTTAGAAACATTCTGTGTACTTTTCCTTATCACGAGATTTGATTTTGAACCAACTTTATTAGCTTTTGAGTTATGAAGCATGACACCCACAGAATGTGATGACCAACTTCAGTGTGCGTTTCAAACCATCTAGAACGATTCCAGGGAATGCTGCCACCTGTTGTAAGTACTAGGTATTGCAGCAGATGTTTCTTGCTAATAGGGGAATTTTTATGGCCCTGAAAATTCAGCTAATTTCTTCAGTCTTTCTTTGTTTTTGTTTTTTTTTTTGTTTTTTTGGCAAGGCAAGGCATTCTGCAGTTAAGAAATTCAATAAAATAAATTCTGCTAGCAGCTGGAGGCTGTTGACCTTTTCTGTTAAGACAGACAGAACTATCGTCTACACCTTCTTCCATCCATCCATCCATCCATTATCTGAACCCGCTTATCCTGAACAGGGTCGCAGGGGGGCTGGAGCCTATCCCAGCATACATTGGGCGAAAGGCAGGAATACACCCTGGACGGGTCGCCAGTCCATCCCAGGGCACACACACCATTCACTCACTCACTCACACACTCACACACTCATACACTCACACACTCACACACTCATACCTACTGGCAATTTAGACTCTCCAATCAGCCTAACATGCATGTCTTTGGACTGTGGGAGGAAACCGGAGTACCCGGAGGAAACCCACGCAGACACGGGGAGAACATGCAAACTCCACACAGAGAGGCCCCGGCCGACGGGGATTCGAACCCAGGACCTCCTTGCTGTGAGGCGGCAGTGCTACCCACTGCACCATCCGTGCCGCCCACCTTCTTCCAGCCAATGTTAAATTGTGTTTTTATTGCATCTTTCGTCACAAGGGTCTAAAACTCCAGTCCTGAGATATTCACTTTTCTGGTCGGGGATGTAAGACGTCATCAGTCTCTTCATCTCTTCAACAGTTCTGATCGATGATAATGTGTAAAGGCATGCCCACACCAATAATTATAACTATAACCATAACTCTAACGATAGCGACGTGAGCATCCACCCTGATGAACAATAACGTTCTGTAAATAGCCTCTCGGCCATTTACATTTGGATGGATTTTTGCATAACTAATATGGCGTCCAGTGCACCGTACGGCTCAATTTCCCCACAGACCATGTCATATATCTGACTGTGGCATGACCGCGACGCACTTATCTTGCGGTGGAGAAGTCGACTTTTATTATTATTATTATTATTATTATTATTATTATTATTATTATTATTATTATTATTATTATTAAACGCAGCCCTTTATCTCAGCAGTGCGCCCGGGAGCGAGCCAATGCGCGCACACACAGATCACGGGGAGTGTCGGAGCGAAGCCATGAACCGCACACGCAGTTATGCCATGAACAGGCCACATGCAATCCATCGATCGTTGAACAAAAAGATGCAATCGCAAGACGTTTACCCAAAAGAACGCATGCTGCACATGCAGAATTTTTCGTTCCATACATTTGGCTCTACGGCCGTGTGCATACAGGGACGCTGCGGCTGCGCGCTTAACGCGACTGTTGAGCTGGATAAAATGTCACACGCTTCATGCGAAGTGCCGGCTTGTTTGTCAAAAGCACAATAGAGGTCATAGCAGTCCTTGAAAACCCTGCTATCCATTTTTATATAGTCTATTCTTCAGTGCGTCGGGTATGTGCACAAAGCATTAATTTCAATGTTTAATAATTATTTACATAACCTAACATTATCATTATCGACATAACTGTAAGCCTCTGACAGCCTTATAATGGCTTCCTTGACTTTCATTGGGACCAACTCTGGTCCTCATGTTGTGAAATGTCAATAGCACACTCAATAACAAGGCAATCACGAGCCTAAAATGAAGATGGGATACTGAAAGCTTTATTGTACCATTGAATACACCCGACTAATTTTTTTTTGACATGGACATTGTTGCCATTTGCCAGTCTGAAAATAAATTAAGCAAAATTGTTTCACACCTCTTCACACTTCAGCTTTCCTAGGTTTTTGCAAATTCCTTTGGCAGGTGCCCGCAGGGTTAGTGTGTAAAACTTGAACAGACTAGTTTCCCGTGCTGAAGAAACAGATGAATAGCATCTTCTATTTCAGCAGATGGCAGTCCTTCGATAGCTGTCCAGAGACATGCTTCAAACTGGTTAAAAAAAACAAACAAACATGGTCGGCTTTGCCGGCTTTGCGGTTATATTTGCGTAGGAACAGATAGAATTTGAATTGGGAGGACAGGTGGAGAATTTATTACTTGTTGCCTTTGTATTTCTTACATTAGCTTTACTTTAGGCTTGTATGAACATGCCCCTTTTAGCCTGTTTTTTTTTGTTTTTTTTTCTACTACAGTATAATTTGTTTACATTTATGTTAATATTTATAGCTATGCTGAGGTCTACCCTTATTGTATGCACTATATTGAAGGACCCTCTGTATTGGCAACTCCCAGAAGTTTTTTCTGTTGTCCTAGAGACTCTTGTCCTGTAAGTTTGTGATTCCCAGATTAACGAGGAGATCTCAGGAGGGAACGTTCTCAGAACTTTAACACCCAGATGGTAAGATCTGGAGACGTCCCAAGATCAGCTCACTGTACAGCTTGGAAACGACTCTTTCTGCAGCGAAAGGCTACACGGGGGATGTGCCAGCTTCAGCATTGGTCAGTTTCCCAGACAGTGGTTCCTGCAAGGGTGGCAAATTTCACACATTGTTCCTCAAGCCGTTCAGCCAATCACGTGTGTCTGCTTGTCTGAAATGGCGCTTTCACCCGATGACCCTGCCTTCTCTGACCTGACCTGATTGGTCAGAAGATTTTTCGGAATTCCTGAAACATGGGCAGGTTAGTTGCTCAAAAACCAGCAATCACCAAGTCATGGTCCTCGAGGTGCAAGAACTGCTATTTTTTCACCTTGTGTGTTCCACCCTCCCTTTACCTGGGAATCAGGTGTGAAGACAGTATGGCCAATCAGTAGCACTAATTGTTCAGCTAATTACCTAGGATAAAGGAAACCAGAGCCGGATTTGGATTCAAGGTCCAGTTTTGACGACTGCTCTAAACTGCACTTCTTTCCCAGGCTTGTAATGGCGGTGTACAATAAGCTTTCACAAACCAGTTGGAATTCATCCAAGGCTCGTGTTTCACCCCGGGATCTGCGGTGCATCTGGCTGAATAACGATGTGCACACTTTGAACTTTTACAACGGGAGAGGGTGTCAGCTGGCTCCCCGCTGTTATGCGCGACAAAGGCCTTTCCATTTCAACTCCTGCTCTCACTTGCCTAATCAGCTCAACGATATCCTGATGTGACATCTGCACAAGCACCTCCTACAGCTGTAGGCTGCAACTGTATCCTAAAGATTCTTACTGCGCTCAAGATTTATATCTCGTCATTTCTATGTAGAATTCATATCTGGCCTCAAGAGAAAACATTTTTTCTAGGTAATTTGGCCATGTCCAACATATATTTTGTGTCATTTTATTTGTGAATGAGTCATCTGAGACATGACCCATTGAAAATTCACTTTGGCCATTTTTACATGACATTAATGGCATTACGCTCTTATCCGGAGCAACGTACAGTTGATTAGACTAAGCAGGAGACAATCCTCCCCTGGAGCGATGCAGGGTTAAGGGCCTTGCTCAAGGGCCCAACGGCTGTGCGGATCTTATTGCGGCTACACCGGGGATTGATCCGCTGACCTTGCGTGTCCCAGTCACGTACCTTAACCACCACGCTACAGGGTCATGTACCTTAACCACCACGCTACAGGGTCATGTACCTTAACCACTACGCTACAGGGTCATGTATCTTAACCACTACGCTACAGGGTCATGTACCTTAACCACTACGCTACAGGGTCATGTACCTTAACCGCTACGCTACAGGGTCATGTACCTTAACCGCTACGCTACAGGGTCATGTACCTTAACCACTACGCTACAGGGTCATGTACCTTAACCGCTACGCTACAGGGTCATGTACCTTAACCGCTACGCTACAGGGTCATGTACCTTAACCACTATGCTACAGGGTCATGTACCTTAACCGCTACGCTACAGGGTCATGTACCTTAACCGCTACGCTACAGGGTCATGTACCTTAACCGCTACGCTACAGGGTCATGTACCTTAACCACTACGCTACAGGATCATGTACCTTAACCACTACGCTACAGGGTCATGTACCTTAACCACTACACTACAGGCCGCCCGTACATAGAGGTAACAGCAGCCTGTTATATGCGCGAGGAGCCAAACTGCAGCACTGCAGGCCTGCAAGTGTCTGCACTTACCTTCCAATCAGCAAGAATCAGGGGCACGTCCGATCGGAGAACGTTTCGCTACGGTGTGTGTCGAACGCTGCGCTTCCTCCCAGCGGCGTGTCCAACGTTTCGGAGCAGGCTTTGAGGTGCGTTTGCTCCCGTTAGGTCGCCGTGTCGGGGCTGTAGCCAGAATCAATAATTATGTAGACCTGTGTTTTAAAGCCCGGTGAACACCTTCTCTGATGCCATAGGAAGCCAAGCCATACTCCGCCAGCCAGTCTGCCCACGGTTTGCAGCAGGACGTTCAGCAGGCCACCATTTCTGTTTAAATGAGCGTTTCGCTTCGTTGTGTCGGGGCTGAGCGTGGCACAGGTGTCCAGGTTTTTCAGCCAGTGTGCGACTTAAAAACGAATCACTGGTGCCAAAACACACAAAACAATATCCTTCATTCAGCAGCCGCCAATTACGAAAGTCAGGTGTGCAAAACGAGGGTGGAAATAAAAACCTACAGGATGGCAGATCTCCAGGAGCAGCTCTGGGCAATCTCACATTGATCTCATGGCCTTAAAGGTACAATAGGTAAGGTTTCCGTGTTAAAATATTGTTACAGGACCACTGTGAATCCCTTCCTATCATTGAAAAAGGCTCACTGACATGTGACGTGTTTTTAGTAAAATAAAAAAATCGGGGTTTCAAAATATAGTTGACAGAGAAGGGGGAGGGATAAACGGTGTTGCGGTTTGAGGGCGTTTGTGGCTCTTCCTCTCTTGACTGCTAGAAGTCCGAAATTACCTGTTGCACCTGCAAATTCAGCTCTTGCGTGGGAACACCTCATGAACCGTCAGGACAACCACCAGCCCTCCAGGACCTGAGCTCGAGATCCCTGGCCTCTGAGGCACACAGGTAATCAACACCTGGTCTGCTCAGTTTGATCCCCAGAACAATTGGGCCAACATGTACAAAGCCAACCTCTCATTGCAAAAGACCAAGATGATACCATTGGGATAAAACTCCTTTTTTTATTTAAGGGAATGGAGGATTCTTCTGAATTTGAAAATACTGTGTGTGCATGACAAAATGTGTCTCTCAACATTCCTGAAGCCACAATCACAATTTTCAAGACATAACTGAAAGCTTTTTTTTGGGGGGGGGGGGGGGGGCATTTCAACTGCAGACTCCAGTAAATTTTCTGAAACCATGTCTACAGGGGGGGAAGGAGGGAGGAGTTATACCTGGGTGTATACCATCGTTTGGGTTGGGGGGGGGGGATTGAACTGTACATTTTCTTTGTTGTGGACCAAAATATTCATGTGACAAGTTAAGAAATTGAGCCCCTATGCAGGAGGTCAAATGTATTACGATACAATCGTTGAGCCGTGAACATTTACTCAAGGGACAGAAATTATTAAAGTGAAGTGACTTATTACAACATATCAAATGGCTGTAATTCCCGTTTGGTAGCCACAGTGCTACTTTCTGGCAGAGGTGCCAAATCCAGGGATCAGACAGTGAAAGTCCTGCAATGCACTTCCTCCGCCCACTAACATGCACTTTTAATTTCACCAATTAGTTCCATCTTCTGGCCAAAGAACTGTGCGCCAATTGAAAGCAAATCCAGGTGAATGGATCCTGGGTACTGGGTACTTTCTGAACCTGGATTTTACACCTCTGCTTTTATTCTTTTCAGCTCAGGAAATCCGATTCAGTTCGGTACCTGGATAATTGGACCACGTTCCTCTCGGAGTGTACAGGAGGAACGCATGACATGGAGGGGCTCTCCGGGGTTCGTCAGAAAGGTTATGATCGGTTGCTCTGAAGTGTGTTTGCGAACAACTATATTTGAACATGTCTTGCGTGCGAAGCGTCCACCGAATACAAGTACACATTCATTTTTAATAGACCTCTAAAGTAAACAGTTCACTAAAGACTGAAAAGAAAGAACCGTTTTCCGCAACCATTTTCTCAAAGTGTGAATGCCATTTAACATTACCGCCACTCGCTCCAAACACGTGCAAGACAAAATGGAGGCCACACAAAAAAAAACCAGTGCATTGTGGGAAGGAAGGCAATCAACAGACAGAAAGAGGAAATTAAACTATATAAATTCAAGACAAAGCCATTCCCAATTCCTAAACTTGAAACTTCCTGCACAAATCTGCCTGAATGTAGATCTGCAACTGCCGTTTCTAATAATGTCAGGTTTTGCTCCTTAATAGTGAGATGCAGCACTTAAGTTTGTAGGTCAGGCTGGATCCAATGCCACCGGTCTCAATACTCAAACTGTTAGTGCCGCCCTGTAGCACCTTTCAATGAGGAATCGGATAACTCTCCTTGAGCGGACCTACAGATAACTCGAGGCAAAGGACAGCATCTTTTGTCACAACGCTCCACTTTATTTGTAGACGGTCCGCGCCGTGGTGATCTCGGGAACTAACCGAGCACTCGGCGAAAGCTTGGGTTTCCTGCAACGCGAGACGCCTCGCCAACGAGGGGGGGGAGAGAGAGACAGCGAGAAAGAGAGAAAGAGAGAGCGAAAGAGAGAAAGGGAAACACTCACGTTAAAGTCAAGCAAACGGGCAGCAGACTTGCCTCTCAGTGTGTTGTGCTGAAAAGACTATTGGCACAAAACTAAAACTTTTGAAACGGCCCGTGGCTATTCACGCCAGGCCCAAAGGAGGAAGAATGCTCAGTCCTAGATTCCATGCATCAAAACGGGACTTGCTGAACTTGCAAATTCTCCCCAGGAATGTGCATATGCATATGCACACGTCTACATTTAAACATACCCATACATCAGCAATGACCAGAACAAAAGAAAATGTACTCCTGGAGCCTCCTCCCTCAGAGGCACCTGATGGAAACACATCCACTCTTCTAGGACAGCATTGCAGGACAGAACTCGTGCCAACAGCCCCACGGTCCATCGACTTTCACCCACACATATCTTTACCTACAACTCATTTCCTATATTCCCATCACTTCCTAGATTCTCTATCAAAAGACACCTATCCTAAGGTATATTATAATTTCTTTAAAAATATACTTTTTTTTTTTTCCAACCAAATGCAACATGAAATCAAAACGAAAACCACACTTTGCTTTGGAGTTTTAGAGAGAAAAAAAAAAAGCGAAAAAAAAGAAAAGAAATTGTTTTTCTTTTTTACTTTTTTTTTTTTATATATATATATATATGAGTGACAAGTTATATCTGCTGTGTAGAAAAATCAATCAACAAAAATAAATACAAGTAAGTTTTTACAGGACTGTTTCTACCATACAGGAACAAAGGTGGAGAGAGCAGCACAGAACATACAGGTCCCCACACCAAGACTGGGGCTGTGTGCCGAGTCAGTCTCATTACTGGTCAGTTGAGCGTTGAAGGCTTGCTTTGACGGAGCTTGGAGCCCCCTTCACCCGGACTTGAACAGCAGAATGGCCACCTGGCCCAGGTAGAAGTAGATGAAATGCTTGGTCTCGTGGGTGACGTAGCTCCCGAAGTTCCTACCCACAATGCAGTGCCAAGTGGGATTGTACTTCTTGTCAAACTCCTGGCAAAAAAATACAAATAAAAAATACATTAGAAAAAAAAGCAGCGTTTTTAAAATATTTGGAAAATTGGTTTGATGAGTCACTGTTTAACCAACTGTGTGGAAAATTGGGCGGTTGCATCAACCGCTACACACTGCGTCTTTAAAACGCGATCGGAGCACACCAACAACCCGTGGACAGCCTATATTTAGTATGCCATTTTAGACAGGCATTCATTGCCCAATTATGCTAGATAAACGGTCGAGCAAAATGCAATAACTCATCGTTTTATACGTTTCATAAAGAACAAAAACCCATCAAATTCTATTAATAAGCCTTTTCTAGTCGGTTTAGATTTTTTTTTTTTTTTGTTCCTGTACCCTCAAGAGAAAAAAGGGTAATGTAGGTTCTTATATCACCCACTGCAGGAGGAGGACCGGGTTTGAGTCATGTGACCACCCTGTCGCTTATGTAACGTGCCCATTTGCATTTTTCGCCAATCGACTGCGTGCCTCCAGCGGGCGAACAGGAGAGGATGGGCACGCAGAAAGCGCCCCCCCGGCCCTCGCGTGTACAGGAGCCACCGGCCCGCCCTCGTCATACGTGTGGAGAGGAGCGGACACGCGTGTGCGGAGGGGCTTAGAGCCAATCAAATGTCCCCGGGGAGCGATCAAATCTGACAGCGCTGTGACCTTCGATAAAAGGAGCATTATTCCGAATAAAATCGAGCGCCGGTACTTTGGCGTTACAGGCGGTAAGAGCCGAGACGTGCCGCAGAAAGCACGGCTCCAGCTCGGCCGCTCTCCGCTCACCAACGCCATCGTCCCCTGCCCGAGCCGTTTTAAAACGTCTCCCACGAGTCTCGCGTTTTCGCCGCCGCGGAGATATCGCATCGCGGTGGTCATGGAGAACACGGCCGCATCGTCTGGCTCTACCTTCTTGATGTACGCGGCGATGTCCTTCTCGATGTTGTACTTCTCCAGGGCCTGGGTGGCGCACTCCACTGCCTCCTGCTGCATCTCCTCAGGCATGTCCGCATTCTTGATGACCGCTTTTCTGTCCGACATGGTGCCCTGCGCGGGACAGTGAGAGGAGCCGGAGCCCTGCCGTCAGCCAAGGCTCACCACCGCAACCAGACCGCTACAGGCAGTCTACACCTCGTCCGTAACTGCAACCAGACCGCTACAGGCAGTCTACACCTCGTCCTCAACCACAACCAGACCGCTACAGGCAATCTACACCTCGTCCTTAACCGCAACCAGACCATTACAGGCAGTCTACACCTCGTCCTTAACCGCAACCAGACCGCTACAGGCAGTCTACACCTTGTCCTTAACCGCGACCAGACCGCTACAGGCAGTCTACACCTCGTCCTTAACCACAACCAGACCGCTACATGCTATCTACACCTCGCCCTTAACCGCAACCAGACCGCTACAGGCAGTCTACACCTCGTCCTTAACCGCAACCAGACCGCTACAGGCAGTCTACACCTCGTCCTTAACCACAACCAGACCACTACAGGCAATCAACATATCGTCCGTAACCACAACTAGACCATTACAGGCAATCTACACCTCGTCCTTAACCGCAACCAGACCGCTACAGGCAGTCTACACCTCGTCCTTAACCGCAACCAGACCGCTACAGGCAATCTACACCTCGTCCTTAACCACAACCAGACCATTACAGGCAACCTACACCTCGTCCTCAACCGCAACCAGACCGTTACACGCAATCAACATATCGTCCTTAACCACAACGAGACCATTACATGCAATCAACATATCGTCCTTAACTAGACCATTCGACAACCTACACATCGTCACATAGCCCTCAGGTGCAACTATACCATTACAGGCAATCCACACATCGTCACATAGCCCTTTCCAAAGATTCTGTCATACATCGTGCTTAAGTTAAATGCTAAGCGTTACCAGTAAGATAACCAGTACAAGTGTGTACCTTTAGTCCCAATATAGACAAGATACTTTCTTGACCATGTTGTAAACTAGGTATCCAATGTTCTATATCAATACAATTATTATTATTATTTTTAAATCAACTAATCTTTATAATTTCAAACCTCAAAAAGGCTTAAACACCAATATTCATCAATGTGGTTCACTGATTGCATAACTGCTGCCACCTTTTTTCCCTCCCCACCTAAGCAAAAACACCATGCCGATGTGGTTTCTATGGAAACGTATCAGGCAAAGCTCATCAAGTTAGCTGGCAAACTATTCGTTCGCCAAGAACGCTTTTTCCCCCAATCAGAGCGTCGCAGTCAGAACAGGGTTCGAATGCTGGAAGAAACCACTGGATGAATCACACATTTTCGACCATTCTAAAGTATCCCAATAGCCAACCAATCTCAATCACGTTAAGATATTGTAGCAGTGAACCTAAGCGTTGCTAGCTCTAAAATATAAAAATGCTGAAAAAAGTTTCAACACTAATTTTTAGGCTTTTACCACAGGGTGGTTTGCAAGCCGAGGCTATTATCCTATACAGAAATGAATGAACGAATGAATGAATGAATGAACACACACATCCTGCGCTCATGTCCACTACTGTCATTTCGCTTCTCCTTCTCGCTAAAATTACAAATCGATGCCTACCGTAGTTTTAGTGTCTGCTGGAAGTCAGTTTAGTATTCCTATCAGGCAACGATTTTCTCGCTTGCAAGAAGTCCAAATGCTGTACTCGCCCGGTGTGCTGATAATAGTTTACTTGCAGATAGATCCCACCCCCTCCATCCCTAATTGGTTATCACGAACTCATACGCTCGTCCCATTGGTCGTTTCCAGCAACTTTCCAGGCTTTTACGTCTGCATTTTATTTCAGACCAGAATCCTTTGCGATTCAAAGACGCTGGGTTGTTTCCATGGCGACATTTTTCGTCGATTTACACACTTCCTAACAACGCACCTCATATGACACGTGATGCGAATTAGAAAGATGAATCATGAAAAATATCACTCAGCAAGTAACGTTAGCGTTAATCTACATACGATACATAAAAACATTTCGGTTCCTGCGCGTAAAATTCTAAAACACTGAGAAATTCTAGGACATTTTGTAATCGGTCTACGCAGTACCGTCATGGTAGCACTAAAATCTATCGCTAGGACCTGTTCCCTGCGTTTAAAGAGTTAATACACCGCACCTGGCAACTTACTGTTACAAAAATAGTTTGTGTCAACAATTAAATTAAGCAATATGTTGCTTCACTGCCTTAACGTGCTGAAGTGGAAGCGTTCGATTGGGTTGCTACGATTTCCATCATTAACCTAACTACATTACATAACTCTCGCTTCCTCCAGCACACCAATTTGGTTCCTATGGAAACGTCCCCTCGACAATCGTAAATTGTGTTGGCTAACGTGGTCTATCCAACATCATTTACCACCGAAGGGTGCCTCCGCATGCATTTGTATGTTCTGCAGCGATCCATAAAATAACCGTAAATACACAGAGCTAAGGGCAACTGCCTGAGTCACAATCATGTCTCGGGTTAGTCAAGTTAGGCGAAGCATTGCACCAATACTATGTGCGTTTTCGCTATTTGCTAACGAGGAAGATCAATGGACAACGTTGGCTAGTCCAACATTAATTGTTAGTCCAACTTATTTCAGGTAACTTAACGGTGCAACTGTAACTTTAGCTAGCTAGATTGTAGCAAATGATGTTGCTACAATCTAGCTAGCTACACTGTAATGCTAACGCAACATAAAATGTTACGAATTCGGTGGTTTCATATTGTAATTCTATCCTATGTCCAGACGTATGCACGTCCTTTATTTTGTTCTCATTCTTATAGGTATTCCCATTCTGTGTGAAAGATACACGGTTAGCTGTTAGCATCTCACCGTTTGCGTAGTACCGTTGTTTAACAACTGTCAATAACAGCCAACAACGACTCGAGTATTCCCGCTGGGTCTGTATACTCCTGTAGAGAGAATTCAGGGTGGAGTTTTCTCGAGATATAACCCTTCTTGTTCAGTACACTATTGGCTATTGGAAACATTCACTATTGTGCCATTGGCTGTTCAAAGCAACTCTCCAGGTTTTTATTCCCGCAATTTATTTCAGACCAGAAGTCTTTGCGTCTGAAGACGCCACATTTGTATCCTTGGTGATATTATGCAATTCATTTGGCCCCATCCCGCAAAATATTTTATTTATTTATCTGCAATTACCTGTGTTATTCTGCTTTTAGCACAAGTAATTGTACACAAGATGGTAATTGTGGTAAAATACGTAATTTCCCTAGCAAGCAGAATTTGGGCACGGCGTGGAATCGTGAATAAAATTTGATTTCTACTTTGTCAGACTAGTTCAGGCAAAACAATAATTCAGTAATTTAGCTCGGCCAATTGTCAATGATTTAATAGTCTAAATGTACTGCCAAATGTTCTTCCATAAATAGTGCCCAGTTCAGATGGCATAAAGTGTACTGTTCCACTCCACCCTCATGCCACCTATCTCAGAATTGATAGCATTCAGTACAAACACACAAGTACACACACACACACACACACACACACACACCTTCAGTCCTGTTTTGGTGTTGCAAGCTCAAAATTTATTTAGAAGAGATTTTCTACTAGTGGAGCTCCAAGGGACAGTTGTACCAATGAGTGAACCAGTGAAATAGTTTTCAATAAAGTGTACTTTGCAATCTGCTGCCACGGGGATGAACAAGAGAACTAGAGTGATTTCTGCACATCCAAAGAGACGGATGGAATGGAAGCAAATTAGTTCCATTCTCAGGCTGCTAAATCAGAAGCCATAATGGTATGATGTCAATGCACAATCCACAACACTTATACAATTTGAAGAATCTGGCCCTGTAGGTCCTCTAAATGTCCGGAAGTCCAGGTACATGAATAACAGTGGACAGCAACTAGCTGAAAATTCCAGCTAAGAGCAGCTGGGCTTCTAAGATGGTTTTCAACATTTCTAGCTGATCGTTACTGGTCTGTGGCTGGTCAAAGCTGGTCTATAGCTGGTGGAGTCAGCCGGTGGTGAAACTGGTGGACTGGCTGACTATCGAGGCCGGTCACCTGGTGAACAGCTGGTTAACCAGCAAAAAGTGTTGAAAACCCAGCTGGACCAGTTTAGGCTGGATTCATCTGGCATTTGTTTAGCCGGGCACTTCGCTGAGATGCACGTCTGAGCCCACAGGCAACAGTGACTCATATTGGGAAGGGGGTAAGGAGACGGACCAGTGTTCCACAGCATAAACAGATTCATCCTTAGTCATCCTGCATGTCATTACTGACTGCTGAAAGATAAATTCAACGCACTCGCTAATAAACACAACAAATTTATCAAAAAAGGTTTACCGAATTCATTCTTGTGATCAGCACCCAGGGATACTTTAGCCATGCTATCCTGAAGCATCCATCCATCCATTATCTTGACCCACTTATCCTGAACAGGGTTGCAGGGGAGCTGGAGCCTATCCCAGTATACATTGGGCGAAAGGCAGGAATACACCCTGGACAGGTCGCCAGTCCATCGCAGGGCACACACACACCATTCACTCACACACTCATACCCACGGGCAATTTAGACTCTCCAATCAGCCTAACCTAACCTGGATGTCTGTGCATGACTGTGGGAGGAAACCGGAGTAAACCCACGCGAAAACAGGGAGAACATGCAAACTCCACACAGAGAGGCCACGGCCGACTGGGATTCAAACCCAGTGCTACCCACTGCACCATCCGTGCCACCTAACCTGAAGCAACACATTTACAATGACATTGAAAGTTATGGCTCATCAACCCAACACATTCATTTAATGCCGGGTCAGCAAGGTTTTACTGAAGGTTTCCTGCTCCTCAATACAGGTCAATAGGCGGCCTGTAGCGTAGTGGTTAAGGTAAATGACTGGGACACGCAAGGTTGGTGGTTCTAATCCCGGTGTAGCCACAATAAGATCCGCACAGCTGTTGGGCCCTTGAGCAAGGCCCTTAACCCTGCATTGCTCCAGGGGAGGATCGTCTCCTGTAAGTCGCTCTGGATAAGAGCATCTGCCAAATGCCAATAATGTAATGTAATGTAATGTAATGTATTGCTCCCATCATTGCACTGCCCCTGTGCAATTCTGCCACCTCAGTGGAATGCTCCCAGAAGTGTTACATTCAAATAGTACTGTATACACAATGGGTTTTCCCCACATACAGTGTTTGGTGTTTTTAGAAAACTATTGTTGTGGGACACAGTTTTGTGTCATTGGTGGTGTGGTACACTGGGTGCTGAATAAAGACCTTGAAATACCATTTAGAAATAAACCACAGGTATGTAAACCACAGGTATGTTGCCAGGGAGTCAGCATCCAGCTGTGCTACAAAGGTGCAGGTTTGTTAGACGTACAGAGATAACATCAGCAGGGACATTGTTGTTACCACGTCTTTATTTGATGATTTTTAGTTTTACTGTAAACCCGAAATAAATACAATAAATACATTTCATGCAGAAACAACCCGTCATTCTGTATTTTACAGTGCACAGACAGTATTATTTTAGTATTGCAGGTAAAGCACTTTTTTATAGGCTGAAGCACCAGAATTGAATAAAATGGGGGGGGGGGGGGGGGGGTAAGAGCAGTCGTCTAGCAGTCAGAGAGATGCCAGTTCGAACCCCTCCTCTGGTTGTGTCAAAGTGTCCCTGAGCAAAACACCCAACCCCCAATTGCTCCCAACAGGCCTGGCATGGCAGCCTATCGCCAAGTGTGTGTGAGTGTGTGAATAAGAGGCATTAATTGTAGAGCACTTTGGATAAACACGTCTATTTACCATGGTGCTTTTCTTTGTCGATGACTCCTGATTTCATAACTGGAAGGTTAACAAATACCCATAAGATAATCTTTGTACCCTGATGTTGTACCACTTTTATAATATAAAAAAGCCAACGTTTAATGTGTTCCAGTGGTAGTGTGGTAGGGTCACTCGAGGAAAAATTTTCAGTACTGTTAAACTCAGGGTAGGGCCGATTTCTTATTTATGGAGAGGACAACACAAGGGTTAAAAACTGATATTTTTACTGGATATTATTGGCTTACTGAGTTCTGTCACAGAGGGAGAGGATTGTGAGTGTGTGTTCTGTCACAAAGTGAGGGGATTGTGAGCGTGTGTTCTGTCACAGAGGGAGAGGATTGTGAGCGTGTGTTCTGTCACAGAGGGAGGGGATTGTGAGCGTGTGTTCTGTCACAGAGGGAGGGGATTGTGAGCGTGTGTTCTGTCACAGAGGGAGGGGATTGTGAGTGTGTGTTCTGTCACAGAGGGAGGGGATTGTGAGTGTGTGTTCTGTCACAGAGGGAGGGGATTGTGAGTGAGTGTGTGTTCTCTCACAGAGGGAGGGGATTGTGAGCGTGTGTTCTGTCACAGAGGGAGGGGATTGTGAGCGTGTGTGTGTTCTGTCACAGAGGGAGGGGATTGTGAGTGTGTGTTCTGTCACAGAGGGAGGGGATTGTGAGTGTGTGTTCTGTCACAGAGGGAGGGGATTGTGAGTGTGTGTTCTGTCACAGAGGGAGGGGATTGTGAGTGTGTGTTCTGTCACAGAGGGAGGGGATTGTGAGCGTGTGTTCTGTCACAGAGGGAGGGGATTGTGAGCGTGTGTTCTGTCACAGAGGGAGGGGATTGTGAGCGTGTGTGTGTTCTGTTACAGAGGGAGGGGATTGTGAGAGTGTGTTCTGTCACAGAGGGAGGGGATTGTGAGTGTGTGTTCTGTCACAGAGGGAGGGGATTGTGAGCGTGTGTGTGTTCTGTCACAGAGGGAGGGGATTGTGAGCGTGTGTGTGTTCTGTCACAGAGGGAGGGGATTGTGAGCGTGTGTGTGTTCTGTCACAGAGGGAGGGGATTGTGAGCGTGTGTTCTGTCACAGAGGGAGGGGATTGTGAGTGAGCGTGTGTTCTGTCACAGAGGGAGGGGATTGTGAGCGTGTGTTCTGTCACAGAGGGAGGGGATTGTGAGCGTGTGTTCTGTCACAGAGGGAGGGGATTGTGAGCGTGTGTTCTGTCACAGAGGGAGGGGATTGTGAGCGTGTGTTCTGTCACAGAGGGAGGGGATTGTGAGCGTGTGTTCTGTCACAGAGGGAGGGGATTGTGAGCGTGTGTGTTTTCTGTCACAGAGGGAGGGGATTGTGAGCGTGTCGTGCCTGTCTTGCGGTGGTCCCCGCTCACTCGCTGCGGTCCTTGGGCTCCCGGTACCTCCACAGGATGTAGTCGAAGACGTCTTTCTCCGAGTCCACGGGCAGAGGCTCCCCTGCGATGCCTGCAGCAGAGAAACAGAGTGAACACACTAATCATCCATCCATCCATTATCTTTACCCGCTTATCCTGAACAGGGTCGCAGGGGGGCTGGAGCCTATCCCAGCATACATTGAGTGAAAGGCAGGAATACACCCTGGACAGGTCGCCAGTCCATCGCAGGGCACACACACCATTCACTCACACGTTCATACCTACGGGCAATTTAGACTCTCCAATCAGCCTAACGTGCATGTCTTTGGACTGCGGGAGGAAACCGGAGTACCCGGAGGAAACCCACGCAGACACAGGGAGAACATGCAAACTCCACACAGAGGGGATTCGAACCCAGGACCTCCTTGCTGTGAGGTGGCAGTGCTACCCACTGCACCATCCGTGCCGCCCACACTAATAATAACAAATAATAATAATAATAATAATAATAATAATAAGAATAAGAATAAGAATAATAATAACAGTAATAATAGTAATAGTAATAGTAACAATAATAATAGTAATAGCAAACTATATTTGTATTGTACGTTTCAAAACAGTTACAAAGTGCAGAATAAAATAAAACCCACAATACAAAGCAGGCACATAGAAAAAAAGAGTACAAAGGAATAACAGATAATAACAGAGGATAAATGCCAGCTAAAAACAGCATAAAAGAAGAGTAAAATGTAATAAAATAAAAATGAAAATTAAATTAATTAAGATAAATAAACTCATCCAAGAATAAATAAAAGTATTATAAAAGTACACTTCTTACATTTTAAGAAGTGATTTAAATGAAGACACACTAACATACTGAGACCACTTCTGTTAAAAATCTCTGACAAAAATTGAATAAATGCTAGGTCTCAGGGATTTTGTGCGGTCATTACAAGGTGAACTTTCACATTACTACAAAAATAATCATGACTCAACTAGCACTGTCAGCAGATGGAAAAGCATATTGATGCGTTTTTACAGTTGAATCAGAATCTCCCTGCACAGTCCCTGATCTTTGCACTTGTGTTTACACTCTCATGTGGCTGCAAACGTAAACAATGCCTTTCCGTAGGTCTAATTTACCTTACAGTTACTCAGCTGACACTTTTATCCAAAGCGACTTACAGTTGATTAGACTAAGCAGGGGACAATCCCCCCTGGAGCAAATGCGGGGTTAAGGGCCTTGTTCAAGGGCGCAACAAGCGCACGGATCTGATTGTGGCTACACGTGTCCGACTACGCCAGCTCGTTCCGCTGATGTGTGCTCCATGCCACAGTCAGCTAATGATAGAGTGCTGGCTACCCTGGCCACAGCAGTGGCTACCGCCCAGTCTACACGTTAACCATTAACCTTTATTTATCTCCCAGCACAAGCAGCTGTACATCAGAGTGTCTCTCACGAGCTTCGTGTTCTTTATCGGGAGAGAGTTTCTGACATCTGACAGGCGGACACACACTGGCGCATTCACACTCAGACACAGCGCCAGCGGAACCCAACTCGGACTACCACTACTAGCGCGATTCAAACCAGATCTGGACAAATCAATATCCATATCCAATTTTCCCCGGTTGTGGAATGCCACAGTCGACGCACAAAAAGACGAGGCGTAAACAGGGCCCTGGGCGACTCACCGGTGACCCCCAGTGGACGGATGGTGTACTCGTTGAGAGTGAAACCCTTCTCCAGGGCCCGAGTCCTCATGCTCTTGTTGAAAATGTCGCTTCCAGTGAAGTACAGCACTCCACAGTAGTACTGATCCTTAGGGATCAACCTGAGCGAGAGAGAGAGAGAGGGAGAGAGAGAGAGGTAAAGAGAGGTGTAAAGAGATGTAGGGAGAGGGAGAGAGAGGTAAAGAGAGAGGGAGAGGGAGAGGTAGAGGGAGGTAGAGAGAGGGAAAGAGAGAGGGGGGGGAGAGGGAGAGGTAGAGAGAGGTAAAGTGGCAGAGAGGTAGAGAGAGGTAGAGAAAGGTAAAGAGATAGACAGAGGTAGAGAGAGGTAGACAGAGGGGGAGAGAGGTAGAGAGAGGTAGAGAAAGGTAAAGAGGTAGAGAGAGGTAGACAGAGGGAAAGAGAGAGGGGAGAGGGAGAGGTAGATAGATGTAGAGAGAGGTAGACAGGGAGAGAGAGGTAAAGAGGTAGACAGAGGTAGAGAGAGGGTGACAGAGGGGGAGAGAGGTAGAGAGAGGTAGACAGAGGTAGAGAGAGGTAGAGAAAGGTAAAGAGGTAGAGAGGTAGACAGAGGTAGACAGAGGGAGAGAGAGGTAGAGAGAGGTAGAGAAAGGTAAAGAGGTAGAGAGAGGTAGACAGAGGGACGCAATGTTGTGATGAGACAGGAGGAGCGAGGGAGGTATGACGTTGGGACGATAAAGAATAAACATAACGATGGAAAAGATGACAAATCAATCAAGGCTCGCTCAGTGATTCTGTTCCATGAGTCGTTAGCAATGACTGCAGGGAAGACTACAACAGAAACAATTCTCTTTCTTTTTTTGGTGTGTTTTAGCATTACATCAATTCCAAGCATGGAATAGCCAATCAGGAGCATGGTACAGTCAATCAGAACCATGGTACAGCCAATCAGAAGTATGGTACAGCCAATTAGAAGCATGGTACAGCCAATCAGAAGAATGCTGGTATAACCATACAGTCTTCAGAACTGCACAGTTGCCAAAACAGTCGTGAAGACCGTTTGATCACAGGCATAAGAGTATCCATTCAGGTTGAGAGTCTTGTCTCAGTGCATTGTGGGATTGGGGAGAGTGGCTGCCAATTTCATTCTCTTACTAGATTTTAAAGGAATCCAAGTAATCATCATAGTCTTTTCCATATCTGGTACAGTTCAATTTTTGTTGTATTTTAAATATGTAGTTCAGCCCTGGTCACGTATGCTGTAGGCCGAAGAACGACCCGGTTCACCTGATATCAATGCGCCGGTAAAGATAGTCCTCTTCCTCCTTTCCACGTGCCAATTGACAAACTCCCTGAAAAATGGGGGGGAGGGGGGGGGGGGAGCAGAGAGAACATACCATTGAACTGTAATAGAAGAGTTCAATGGAGCATACAGTATGACATGAGATGTTAATATCATGTTTCACCACCAGGGGGCGACAATGAGCACTAGAACTTGGTTAAACAGCAGAATTAATGGGCGTCAATGGCAGCTGTTCATAGCTCAGTCAGAGATAATCATTTTTTTACTGTGAGTGGGAGAAAATTCACAGACGGATAACAATATACGATTTTCTGTGCTCTTGGATTCATTAAATCATGGATTTTTACTTCGGTAAAAATAGCCTAACAGTAATGCGAGACACCTAGCTGATGGCTAGTGGACAACGGGAAGGTTGCGTCACGTAGCCTCAATGCTAGTGGAAATGCTTTGAAAATGAGATTATAAAACAACCATCGATTGCATCTCAGCTTATAATGATGTATTTGTTATAAACATTAGACCATGTAACAGTGACAGTAATGCTCCAGTTGATCGAAAATGGATGAAATAGACTGCGATTACCATTTTATAGCATTTAGCTCCATTGACCGCCATGTATTCTACCCTGTTAACAATTCGGTCACACTGCCCCCTGGTGGTAAAATCGTAGTACTGCACTATTTCTTTCGTTCCAGTGCAGTCAACGGAGATGGCACGGCTTTCTCTATAGGCTTTGGTGTGACAATCTTAGGGTGAAGTGCATTCACTGATACCGAAGTATAGCCCAATACTGACAGCTATTAAAGCGTTATTATATAGTTATTACCGATTTATTACGGGTCAGTAACACACATTTCAGCCTCACCATATACTTGCTGTCTCCCTTGGAGAGTGTGTCCGTGATGAAGCCCATTGACTCAAAATGATCCACGACAGCGTGTAGCAGTCTGGGCTAAAACAAAAAAAACTAAAACATTAAATGCACAAATCGCTGCATGCACACAGACAACAGGTGACTACTGATGCATATTACAAAGTATGTACTAAGTTTTACACACCTTCATTATCAAAATAAATATATGGCAAAATATTGGTGTTCATATTTAACCAAAAGGCATTTCTTTAATTCATGTATAAGGCCAAAACAAGAAGAAAAACAATGGCTGGCGCAGTCTCATAAATAAAGTGGCAGTGGAGGTACATATTTGTTCAGAGTACAGTAATGTCTTCGACCACAAAGGATTGCGTTTTCCAAGCAAAAAAACCCCAAACAAATACGTTTCTCTATTGCTATTTTATGTATCTTTTTGGGTACCAAGCAACAAGCCTTTGTACCCTTTTCGTACCTTTATTTCTGCGAGGGTGCAGAAACGAAAGGAACCCAGTATCTCACAGATCGGTGGTTGTCTGATCCCCCACTCCCACAGCTCAGCGTGACTTACCTGCTTCTCAGACTGGGAGGTGAAGTCCGGATGGGTCAACAGGATGTCAATATCCCCACTGGACTGAGCTCCTGGTAGAGCACACACAGGCGCGTGTACACACACACACACACACACGCACACATGCACACGCACGCACAGACACAGACACACACACACACAGAAACATTTTAATTCTTTATTTCGGTCGACATTCAGAAATATATTTCAGCTGCATTCAGTCCTTCAGTTGAGTAGCAGAAAGCAGAACACCATTTTGTAACTGACTACACACACTCATGCTTGCACCTGCAGCAAGGATCCAGCTGCCATCTTGCCACCAACTGCTGGTGTGCGAGTGTGTGTGTGTGTATGTGTGTGTGTGAATTGGTGAATGAGAAGAATCAATTGTACAACGCTGTGGATAAAAGCGCTGTATAAATGCAGAACATTTACCATTTACACAGACACACATACACACACACGCACACACACACACACATACACACACACGCACACACACACATACACACACACGCACACACACACAAACACACACACACACATACACACACATGCACACACACAGACACACACACACACGCACACACACACATACACACACACGCACACAGACAGACACAAACAGACACACGCACACACACAGACACACACACACACACACGCAGGAGTCATTCACCGCCTGTCCCAGTAGTGTCTCACCTCTCCTGTAGCTCCCACAGACGGTAGCGATGTACTGGGCGTCCACCATCTTCAGCTCCTTCAGGATAAGAGACTGAGCAGACAGACACGAAATCAGCCTGGCATGAGCACAACAAGCAGTGTGGTAGCGTGTGGTTTTGAATGCAGACCACGCCGACCACGCCCTCCACAGCTGCTTCTGAATGCCATATCAAACCCCTGAACACCTTCTGCACAGCCACACCCCTGAACACCTTCCGCAGAGACAAAGCCACTGAACACCTTCTGCAGAGCCAAAACCCCTGAACACCTTCTGCAGAGCCAATACTCCTGAACACCTTCTGCAGAGCCAATACTCCTGAACACCTTCTGCAGAGCCAATACTCCTGAACACCTTCTGCAGAGCCAATACTCCTGAACACCTTCTGCAGAGCCAATACTCCTGAACACCTTCTGCAGAGCCAACACCCCTGAACACCTTCTGCAGAGCCAATACCCCTGAACACCTTCCACACAGAGACAAAACCCTTGAACACCTTCTGCAGAGCCAATACTCCTGAACACCGTCTGCAGAGCCAACACCCCTGAACACCTGCTATTAAAACCCTTCTCAACTTTCTCAATTTTCTCAAGCAAAGCCATAAAAACCCCTCAGGATGTGGGTGGAGCTGCTTGGGCCTGAGACTGACAGGCGTCACTCATTGTTCTGAAACATGGCCGTGTGTTCGGTGGCCAGCGGATGAGAAACACCAACAGGACAGACAAGGGACAGACAGATGATATAACACACCTCCATCTCTTTCATTTCAGCCCGGGGAATCCTCTTCTCAAAGTCCTCAAAGTACCTGCAGAAAAGCACACTTTAATGGGCCAGAACTACCGTTATTTGTTTTTAGTTCATTTTGTTGTACTTTGGGAACATAAATCAAACACTCTGTTACAGCAAGCACTTACTTGAGTCCAATCTGTTGATGATGATTAAGTTTGTGCTGGATTTTCTTCAGATCTGAAGACAAAAAATAAGCAAAAGTTCATATAAAAAGTGACATGTTGTGAGAAAAATTATTATTATTATTATTAAATTATGCTGAATAAATACCGAACTATAATAACTAATATAATATAAATGTAATAATTAAATGTATAATAAATATTGAAATATAAAAAAAAAAAAGTTGTATTATGTTTACAATATTGAAAACTAGATTCATTCAAATACAACTAACCATCAAACTATCTAACAAACTATCAAGGTGTAACAGAATATTAGTGTAATAAGCATACGCATGTGTACGCGTGTGTGCGCGTCTGTCCATCTGTCCGTGGGTGAGAGGGTCCATAAATGTGCGCGCACACGTGTATGCGTGTGTGCAGGTGCCTGCGTTCTCGTGGGGGCGTGAGTGTGCGTACGCGTGTGTGCAGGTGCCTGCGTTCCCGTGGGGGCGTGAGTGTGCGTGAGCGTGTGTGCAGGTGCCTGCGTTCTCGTGGGGGCGTGAGTGTGCGTACGCGTGCGTGGAGAGACAGGTGCCTGCGTTCTCGTGGGGGCGTGAGTGTGCGTACGCGTGCGTGGAGAGACAGGTGCCTGCGTTCTCGTGGGGGCGTGAGTGTGCGTACGCGTGCGTTGAGAGACAGGTGCCTGCGTTCTCGTGGGGGCGTGAGTGTGCGTACGCGTGTGTGCAGGTGCCTGCGTTCCCGTGGGGGCGTGAGTGTGCGTACGCGTGTGTGCAGGTGCCTGCGTTCTCGTGGGGGCGTGAGTGTGCGTACGCGTGTGTGCAGGTGCCTGCGTTCCCGTGGGGGCGTGAGTGTGCGTACGCGTGCCTGCAGGTGCCTGCGTTCTCGTGGGGGCGTGAGTGTGCGTACGCGTGCGTGGAGAGACAGGTGCCTGCGTTCTCGTGGGGGCGTGAGTGTGCGTACGCGTGCGTGGAGAGACAGGTGCCTGCGTTCTCGTGGGGGCGTGAGTGTGCGTACGCGTGCGTGGAGAGACAGGTGCCTGCGTTCTCGTGGGGGCGTGAGTGTGCGTACGCGTGCGTGGAGAGACAGGTGCCTGCGTTCTCGTGGGGGCGTGAGTGTGCGTACGCGTGCGTGCAGGTGCCTGCGTTCCCGTGGGGGCGTGAGTGTGCGTACGCGTGCGTGCAGGTGCCTGCGTTCCCGTGGGGGCGTGAGTGTGCGTACGCGTGTGTGCAGGTGCCTGCGTTCCCGTGGGGGCGTGAGTGTGCGTACGCGTGCGTGGAGAGACGGGGGCCTGCGTTCCCGTGGGGGCGTGAGTGTGCGTACGCGTGCGTGGAGAGACACATACCGTCCAGCGTCTGCACCCCGTCCTCCACGTACTTGCGAGCGGCTGCAGGGCTGCAGGCAGACACGAGACGCATGAGACGGGCTGTGCTAGCGATACCGCTCAAACCCAAAAACAGCCCGCAGAGGGGAGGGAGCCCCAGAACAGGACATACCCAACGCCTGTGACCCTGGTCAGCAGGTTGATGGAGGTGCTGGTGTCATCATTGCGGATCTGCATCGAAACAGAAAAAGGGCTAAATAGCACTTAGGACACTATAGCAGTGTCATTTTTACCGAATGTTCTCCACGGTTTATTGCTTTGGGGGTCATTCGACATTGTCAAATGTCATTCGTGGAAATGTCATTAGAGCTCTCCTCTGAGTGGTACAAGCTCTACTCTGATTGGTAGAGCTCTCCTCTGAGTGGTACAAGCTCTCCTCTGATTGGTAGAGCACTTCTCTGGCTGGTTCGAGCTCTTCTCTTCTCTTGTGGAACCATGTGGCTTGTGAGATGTACCAGGGATAAAAATTGCAGCCACACTCCACACAGGCTTGCAAGGTGTGAAATGGCAGGAAAGTGAATTGATGCGACGCCTAAGGTCCAAAACTCTGCAGGATGCGATCGGTACAATTATAACTCCAGAAGCACAACTGCCAATTCCGGATTGAGGGGGGAACATGAAATGTTTTTTTTTTTTTTTCAATAGAAAAAAAATAAAAATCCAAAGCTTTAGCCCGGGGGAACAGGGATGTCAACACCACGCATGGAGAGTTCCCATCACGACCACCTGAGACCCGAGGAGCAGAATGAAACCCTTCCTCCCCCTTTCCTGCCCGTCTCACTGCCCACTGCTCACCCTTTCCAGCTTCCGCAGTTTTCCTGTGGCCAGGAACTCGTCAATCTTTTCCGCAATCTTCGCTCCGACCCCATCCTGTTCAAACACCAACACAGCACCGCCAGGCAGGTGTCAGATTAATGCTTTATATTCAAAATCTGACATCACTGGCCATTTGTTTCTTGACTTGAGTAGTGGTAATATAAAATTTGGCCTTTTTGCCTTTTCATGATTCAATGTGCTGACATTCGTTTTTAATAATAAGCATGTTTATTTTTGATTCCCACAAAATATGCATTTGAACATGAAAATATTTGTATTTTTACACTTTATTGAACATGGACATGTATTCCATACGTTTTCTACTTTTCCCGGGGGAGTTTGTGTGGTTTTATTCTATCTTTAGTTTGGTTTATTTAAACAATAAGCGAATGCAACAGGTTTGGTGCACTCGTCCAAACGCTGGTAATTGGCTGTAAATTCCGCATAATAGTTTATGGATTTAAAGAGAGAAAAGAAAACTGAGCCTTGCACTATAACCATTTCATGGGTTAGTACTAGTAACGCCAAAACCCACAGAGAAAAAGCTGTGCCGCCTCCATTAGCTGGAATACAGTAAAATACAGTAAAATACAGTAAAATACAGTACTATAATTTCACCATCGGGGGACGGTAGCGGTATTGCTAAACATAGTAGAATTGAATACATGGAAAATGCCCATCATAGTTTATTTCAAATATTTTCGAGCATTACAATCATTGTTACACTGTCTAATGATTTTAACAAGTACATAATTATACGCTGAGATGTAGTCCATGGTTGTTTTATGATCTCACTTTCAAAACATTTCCACTAGCAATGAGACAACAGTCCCGTATTCCACTATCCAACTAGCTAGCTGTCTAGCATTCCTGTCAAACCATTTTTACTTTTAACCTTGTTACTATGACATCACTGGCCGGGCCCGCCCTTAACTGAAGCGGAATGCCCCACTACCCACAGCTGTGAATTCCTAATTTAACGAAAAAGGTTCATGGAAATTATGGCTTTGAGCAGTACTCAGTAACCTGGGGCACATTCAGGAGAACCAACATTACTATGCATGACATTTGCATTTAGCGTCCCTTCCTATCCAGAGCGACATATTGCGTCTTAAATCGGCAACAGGCCTGAAAAGACCTGTCAGCAGGTATGGCGCTTGAGTGAGTGATCGTTAATGCGGTTCCGCAGCCTCGGCTAATTACACAGCCCACTTTAGCACGTCGTGAAAAGACACCCACACACACAACAACAATCCTTTGGAATGTTCCAGAACGTTACAAGCCGTTCAGAGTGACCTTCCTGTGCAACTGACAGAACAATGAAAAAGGGAACATTCAAACTTAACCGGCTGGAAGAGTAAGATTCAACATAACATGACATAACACAACACAACACAACACAACACAACACAACACAACACAACACAACACAACATAACACAATGATGAGATCAGGCCATTCAGCCAGCAATGCTCACCTTTACCAACCACTAAAGTGTACCTACTGCTTAGTTTGCCTAAAAGATAAATAGCATCTGGTCTTGAAAACCCCCAGAGTTTCTGCCTTCAATACATGTCTTGGCAAGCTATTCCACACAGTGCCCACTCTCGTATCTCTTATATGAATAGTTGAATAGATGAGCTCTAATATGTGTTGGACCGCTGACTCTTACCAGTTTCTTAGCCTCAGTGCCACTCTTGATCTTCTGGGGGTATTTGGAGATCACGGAGGCAGCCTTCCTAGAAGACAGCAGAGACAGAGCACACACCGGCTTAAGCCAAATATAACTGGGCACTTGGACATTACAGTGCCCCTTTCTTTTCTTTTCTCTAATCAGCACAATTGTATTGTTTTATTTTGAGCAAACATTACATTACATTACATTATTGGCATTCAGCAGACGCTCTTATCCAGAGCGACGTACAGTTGATTAGACTAAGCAGGAGACAATAGATTGGATTGATAGATAGATAGATAGATAGATACTTTATTTCCCTCGGGATCAATAAAGTATCTATCTATCTATCTATCTATCTATCTATCTATCTATCTATCCTCCCCTGGAGCAGTGCAGGGTTAAGGGCCTTGCTCAAGGGCCCAACAGCTGTGCGGATCTTATTGTGGCTACACCGGGATTAGAGCCACTGACCTTGTGTGTCCCAGTCATTTACCTTAACCACTACCTTAACCGCAAGCGCTAATGTTCCGAATAAATTAGATGCATTGGTATGTATCAAAATGAGTCGGTACTCCAACACTTACCTGTACGCGTTATACTTATGGATTGCCCTGTTCACATTTTTTTCATAATTGGCTAATTCTAGGAGGAAGAAGTGAATGAGCATACTTTAATAAAATGCACAGTCCTTACAACAGTTACAATGATTGTTTTACCAAAAATAAAAAAATGTACACACCATGGATACACCATCACCATACAAAAATACAAGACTTAAATTAAGTAAATACAAAACAAAATGAAAAATAACAATTGACGATTACACAAAGATCTTACAAGCAGCACGTCCATTGACAGTTTTCATAGCCTTCTTATTATATGCTAACCATTATTGTGCATTATTGTGCAAGATTTAACAGTTTTTATATAATACTGTTCCGTTCTTTTTTTTTATAATAAGAAGAAAACAATATTTTCATTAGTAAATTTATACCTATGTAGATGGAAGCTAAAATCATGATTGGATTGATATTTTTCTCAATGTTTCTTCTATATTTTAAGAATCCAAACAGTAAAAAATTGATAAAGCAAAAAGAAGTCGAAATATTTTCTAATAAACATGGTAACATCGCACAATTTGTGGCTGTACTTGAGCAGTTTCCGTTCAGATGTTCCTTACATTTTAGATTTTTGAGAAATGTGTTGCAGGGCAAAACGTGTGGCTAATTGTAAAGGAAAACAAAGCGAAAAAGCGAGTCCAAAGGGAAAAAAGGCTTTATGAGCGAAAATATAGGTACCACGAGGGGGCGACTTCATATCAATTGGCGGAACTAGTAGCTCGAAAGCTGACCCCTTGGGTCTGTCCACTTCAGCTCAGCCGGTCTGTCAGTAGGATTATACACGGGGACACGCTCCATATTCTTGTCCAATCAGTGATCGCACAAGGAGGCTTTAAATATTACGCAACACTGACGTAACGTACACTGAACAGCTGTCGCCAAACCACGGCGAAGAAAGTTGCGCTTATTGTTAAAAGTACAGCAAGCGTAAAAACATGTGCCGATATCAACGAACGATATCGACGTACCCAGCTAGCTACATTCCTTTTAATGTATGAATGGAAATACCCTTACTAGTTAACGTCTATATCACGCAGAAGCTATAGCTAGCTGCATTAGCTACCAATCCGCTTAGCTCACCAGTTGTGGCTAGACTGGTATAACTAGTCATCAGTTCAGCGTAGGCTGATTAACGTGAAACTCTTCACTACGATCTAACGTTATCCTAAATTAAAGGTTAATTACTAAATTAACTAAATTAACTGCTGTGATCAAACCAGACATACATACTTTGCAAATCGTACAGCTACCTTGGTAGCTAAACTGACTAATATTAGTATTCCATCACATACCTGTAAGGAAGTCCGTAATTCCCTCGTTTAAAGATTCTTGAGGCGCTTTTCTCTTACTCATTGCTGTCCAATTAGCAAGCTACTTCTTTATGACAAATCGACTAAGCTGACATACAACTGACTGCCCTACTCTTTATATCGCAAACCAAAGAGAACTCCGGTTATTTTTGACAGATCATCGGATACCGAAGCCGAGCCACGTCACGTCTGGATGTACGTGTTATCTCGCGTTGACAGAAAGCAGATGGCTTTGGGACAAGACGTTTCTCCGGTCGGTCTACATTACATTACATTACATTATTGGCATTTGGCAGACGCTCTTATCGAGAGCGACGTAGAACAAAGTACATACCCATAACCAGGGATAAGTTCGCTGAAAGACCCTAGAGGGAAGTACAATTTCAACTGCTACCTGTACAACAAAGATAAGGACGAGGGCCAATTTTTTTCTTTTTTTTTTTTCTTTTTGAATAAAGAAACAAACAAACAGAGCAAAAGTGACCAAAGTTAACTATCCAAACACTGCTTACCTAGCCAACTAAAAATACAGATACACAAAGCAAGTCACAGAGACAACAATTAAGGTTCACAGGGAGGTAGGGAGGGATGGGGAGAGGTGCTGCTTGAAGAGGTGTGTCTTCAGCTTGCGCTTGAAGGTGGGGAGAGATTCTACAGTTCTGACCTCAACGGGGAGTTCATTCCACCACCGTGGAGCCAGAACAGACAGTAGTCGTGAGCGTGAGGTGGAGGTTCGGAGAGGGGGAGGTGCCAAGCGGCCTGTGGAGGCTGAACGAAGAGGTCTGGCAGGGGTGTAGGGTCCGATGATTTTTTGTAGATAAGCTGGGGAAGACCCTTTAACTGCTTGGAAGGCTAGCACCAATGTTTGGAATTTGATGCAAACCATGACAGGCAGCCAGTGGAGGGAAGTAAGCAGGGGGGTGACGTGTGAGTATTTGGGAAGGTTAAAGACCAGACGAGCTGCTGCGTTCTGGATGACGAGGTCTACGAGAGACTGAAAACATAGTGAAAGTAGTGTAACAGCTATTACTATTGTTGATGTTGTTGTTGTGATATTTCTGCAACACTAACGTGGTCAGTCAAAATGATCATGACATAATCTATCCTACAAATTAAACTCAAGTCATTCTATAGTCAGCCGTTGACACGTCTGAAAGTGAACGCTTTCTTTGGTGCTCCGTTAGCATCCTAAAGCAAAATGTCCCATCATTGACCTGCAATCATCAGTTGCATTTTCCCACACTTTTCCCCCGGTGGTAAACATTTGTCACATTCCAGAACTACTGTAAAATACGTTAACTATTTCACCGTATTGCATACACCTTTTAAACAAGTGAAAAACGAACAAATATGACTTCCAGATGCTTGTGTAAATTTTAAAGTAAAAAATGATCTTGTCAAGGCTGAGGTCACTGAGATTCAGTTGATGTATACAGTGTGGAAATCTTATCTCGTATTGGGCATGGAGATAAACACAGAACTGAACCCACAAAGGCTATATTCTACATTTTAGACTATTTACTGTATCCTAATATGGATGATCCAAAATTAATCACAACTTGTATCATCGGCAAATAAATGGTAATTACAGTGTTCAATCTGGTCACAAATCTTATTTATATAAATGAGAAAAGGCAAGGGACCAATAATTGATCCTTGCGGATGTCTAAGCTTACTGAATCGCATATGATAATCAGGCACGTGCACAGATAGGGTTCCAAGGGCGGCTTCAGCCCCTGCCCTTTTGCCCTCAGAGTCAAAAAGTGGCCCTTTTTTGCCTGGTGTTAATCGTATTACATTTTTTTCCCCTTATTTGTTATTGAAATTCTATCAAATATAAAGAGGGAAATGCATCGTAGTATCCACGAAAAAAATACACCGTATCAATTTTAAAAAAGTACTCCGCTCTCCGTGTCAGTCATGGAATGATGCGTTTGAATAGAATTTAAACGGGTCCCATGTTATGAACATGTGTGTGATCACGGATGGCGGCGGTTTGGCAACATCAGGGTGCTATAAGCGTGTGTGTCGGTGGGGTGAGTGCCTATTTTTTAAAACGTCTGTGCACAGCCCTGTGTGATATTGCCGTGTTTAGGTGTTTTCTTCAATTTTGAGGTCTTTGTCTCAGACGCCTATAGATAAAGCACACAATATAACATTAGGTTGCCTGACATAGCAATCGCTACAACCAGTTCTAACAGTGATATTTTTTTTTAAAGAAAAGTGGTGAGCTGACTTCTGCTATAGTGTCTTTGCGTTTTCATTATACAAAGGCCCAGTTAGAACCTTTTGAGCTGTTGGAAATACTAGTTTACAAATAAACATGAAACAGTAATATTAGCCTACCATGCTGGAAAAAAAAAAAACTCAAACTAGGTGAAACACCTGGTAGCTGTTTGACCAGTTAGTTCGCTTTACACTTAACATGGTTTGACCAGCTCAAGCTATGTTTTCAAACAGCTGGTAGCTGGTATTTCAAGCTGGCCATAGCCGGTTTTTACACCAGGGTATGATTTTAAATGTTTCCGACTTTCGTGACGTTTAGTATGTAACACATTTAAACTCATTGACGAAATGTACGTTATGTTGGCAAGCGTGATTTACTATAGAGAATCGCCGTTACACGTCACGAATAGGATGCTGTCATAATATATTTTTCGCGTTATAACCACGGAGATATGGATGGTTATAACCGCAATCCCAATCCCCGCCCGAAAACATCACTGAGCAGGCGCGATTTCAGTTTCTCCTTCAGCGTGTCCTACTCGCAGCTGTAGGCTTCAGCGCTGACCGCAGTGAACCTCGTCCCGTAGCAATACAAGAAAGGTAAGAACAGGGTAATTCGTGGCAAGCTTACAACCATTGCAGATATGTGCAGTGATATCAGGGCATATGGGTGCATATGTTGACTACAATGATGAACCTACAGATGAACATGCATTTCACTTCATTGATTGCCAGCATCAAGTTTGACGGTGGGGGTGGTTAGCAGGCCTAGCGCGGTAGGTAGCTAGCAAGCTAACTAATTTAATATTACAACGTTGCAACATAGTGGGAGGCTTGTATTTCAGCGGAAAAGTGCTCGAATAACTAGTTGGGCAGCTAACATACTCGAACAGTTATTGCTAACGTGAGCTAGCAATTTAATTTATTTTACACAATTCCAATTGCCAGTTCTCCTTGAAAGCTCGCTGCCAGTTAAGTTAGCTAGCCTGCTAGGTTACCGAAAGTCAGGGCATTAATGCACAACTTACCGTAGAAAAATGTACTTGTACACCCTGCTTAGCTACATCAATTAGCTGGTTGCACTTCTTATTGTAGATTATTTTACGACGTTACACACTGAGCTGACTATAGAGAATAGCGAAGCCTTTGTGCGGTGCAGAAGGGGGCGTGGCGTTACATCCATTGTCATTGATAAACTAAAGTGGCTAGCTCGACTTAGTCGGAGCAAATGTGTCAATGAGAAAATATCAATGACATTGATTTTGGGGATGGCTTCCTGATCAAAATGGAATGGAAGAGCGACACAAAACAATTTGGCTACGGCAGTAAATGGGCCTTTTTCGTTAAGATTTCTGTATCCATTTGTTTTATAGGCCAGAACACGCTTTTTCTTTTAGTAGCGGCTAAACAATGCAGTAATCAAGATCTGTTTAAAGGGTGGTCGCCAACTACGTCTGTACAGAGATGAGCCAAGGTCGTAGGCAATAAACGTTAATGTAGGTGGTCATGTTTCAATGGAAATTGTTTATTGTATCACGCTCGTATATCAAGTATTCATAATGAAAATATTACTATTCTGAATATTTAATCGATGTGCAATTGAAGTCAATTTACTGCATTAATAAAGCACGGTACCATATAGATCAACGGGGTCATTTTTATGTGAGACGTGAATCACCTTGCTTTACTCGTTCCCAGTTCAGTGACTCGATTCACGATGGAAGTAACAGAAATATACATAGTAGTATCAGTAAACAAACGTTGATTGCAATTAATTTCTGCTATTAAAAAATTAATCTGCAGCAATCTATCAAGAAATAGGCAAAGTGTGCACTCTAGATTAGTTATAATGGAAATATAATGGCAGTTGCGCTTTCTATTTTGTTGTCTGTGTCCAGTAAGTGAAAGGCAGTGAACAACCAAGAGATGATTCTAACTGATAACCCAAAGTTGAACACATCAGTGCCTTGATTGCAAACAATATGGTAACCCTGAAAGACCTACTGTACTGAATCTTAATGATTAACAGTGAACGTAAATACCACCAAAAACCCAACAGTTCTTTTTCCAAAGATGAAGTCTGCAGTTCTGTCAGAATTTTAAAATGGCGGAAAAGTAGCGACCCCGTCAGTGTCGCCCTAACGGTAAGATCTTTGGGAGCAGCTCCATGTATAAATATATTTATTTATAGGGGTCAGCCGATGGCATAATGGTTAAGGTTCTTGACTGGGACCTGGAAGGTTGGTTGTTCAAGCCCTAGTGTAGACACCGTAAGATCAGAGCAAGGGCCCTTGAGCAAGGCCGCTCCAGAGTGACGTTTCATTCCATTTCAAAACAGAATTATAATAATAAAAAAAATACATTGTACATTGAATAGCTAAATGGTTGGCATTTATTTAGCGCCTTTATCCAAAGCGCTGTACAATTGATGCTTCTCCTTCACCCATTCATACACACACTCACACACCAACGGCGATTGGCTGCCATACAAGGCACCGACCAGCTCGTCAGGAGCATTTGGGGGTTAGGTGTCTTGCTCAGGGACACTTCGACACAGCCCGGGCGGGGGATCGAGCCGGCAACCCTCCGACTGCCAGACGACTGCTCTTACCGCCTGAGCCACGTCGCCCCTTTCTAACGGTTTTCTTTCCCTGCCGGCGCTGTGTGATGTTCATAGTTTCAGTGGGCCACACATTTATGAGGGTGTTTGACACGTTGTGACAAAAACACGATGCGGTGCGACGACACCAGAGTGATGTGAACGTGTCACTGGTCTCTGCGGTTGCCCTGGGAAACGCCACAGCGGTGCGGAGGAGAGGGCTGTCCCTCTGGGGGGATTATTGGTATGGAATTACACCAACTGTCACCGTGGCAACATAATCGCTCCGTCTCCTTTATTGCATGTGTAATCCCTTCGGTGCTTATATTATTGTGGTTTTATTTCATTTTTTTTTTTTTTTTTTTATGTAACATTTATAAATGTTTAGATTTACTTTCCCTCTCAGTGGCTTGGAAGGGGACCGGGGGGAGGGGGGACGGGGGGAGGGGGGACAGGGGGAGGGGGTACAAACGTTTGTGCCCAAAATGGATGCTTCCATCCTTCATGTTTCGCCGGAGGGGCACTGCTGTCCCGCTCTCTGGGGAGATCCGCGGAGCCTGATGTCACCGCCGGAGTTGGTAAATTCTCTCTCTCCGGTTTTCCTCAGAAGTCATGGCTGTTCCTCCGGCGTACTCGGACATTGGGAAGTCGGCGAAGGACATCTTCGGCAAGGGCTACGGTACGCGACTGGCGCGCAGCGGCGATCAGCCATTGGTCGGCTGTCACGCCTTTTACAATTCAGTAACTTCAAAGGATTGAGAACAAGAGTCCCTGTGTGGAAGACAAATATTGTTTAAAAAAAAAAAAACAAGAAAAAAAAAAAAACATTGGCTTTTTCAATTATTACACCAATATGAGGCACTAGAATCAATAAACAAACAACAAGCTAGATCTACAGATAGTCAGATGGATCTCTAGTGCTTTGCTCACACCCAACGCGCTTTACAGTGAAGAGGGGTAAACTCACCTCATCCACCACCATTGTGTAGCGCCCACCTGGGTGTCGCAACGGCAGCCATTTTACAGCAGAATAATCGCCGGTGGCTAAGGAGAGAACTATTTTTAGCCAATTACATTAGGGGATGATTAGGAGGCAGGTGACACAGTGACTTGAACGTTTGTTTCTGTCGTAATGGAAATGCCATTTCGTTTTTATCACCTTACGACTAGAACAACAAGGGGGGGGAGCTCCCCTTGGGGCATGTAGGTAAAAACCAAGATGATGCTATGATGCTAAATACAGGCACCTGTTACCAGGTACAGGTGCAGGTAACAGGTGAACATTCTAACGCTGATGTTAAGGATCACTACTGGTGACCAAAAGCAAGCAACGGAGTTCTAGAACTCTGACTTTTAAAACATCCCAAAAAAATCTATGCACTTCCGAGGGGTTAATGTGGTTAGCCGTTGTTGGATAATGCTTTCCGTTAAGCGTATAAATCGGATCTGATTAAGTGTGGGTGTGTGTGTGTATGTGTGTGTGTGTGTTTAGTTGAAATGCCACTTTAAGGACCTTGGCTTGAATCAGGTTTATGACTCCTCGCGTTTCCGGTCTCCTAGGTTTCGGCATGGTGAAACTGGACCTGAAGACCAAGTCGCAGAGTGGAGTCGTAAGTTTTTCGTTCCCGCCTTCCGTCTCCCTGGGTCCAATGAGCATGCGTCTGTGTCCCAGACCCAGGGGGCGTTTCACAAAGCAGTTAGCTGGATAACTGCACTGAGCAGGAATACCGAGTTAGCTGGATAACTGCACAGAGCAGGAATACCGAGTTAGCTGGATAACTGCACTGAGCAGGAATACCGAGTTAGCTGGATAACTGCACTGAGCAGGAATACCGAGTTAGCTGGATAACTGCACTGAGCAGGATTACCGAGTTAACTGGATAACGGCACTGAGCAGGAATACCGAGTTAGCTGGATAACTGCACTGAGCAGGATTACCGAGTTAACTGGATAACTGCACTGAGTGTAACCCGGAACCCTCCCAAATCTGAAATATGGATTTAAGTAAAAAGAGCTGTTCTGGGTTTCACTCGGTGCTGTTATATCCAGCTAACTCGGTAATCATGGCTGTGCGACACTTCTGACGGGCGTCTGCGACCTCACAAAAATGTGCAGGTACAGCTCACCTGTCGCCAGTGCTCAAAGGTATCGGCTTGACGTCGAAACTGTCAAATTTGCGCACTGTGTTTTGCTTTGTCGCCAAAGCATTAATTAAACTTGAGGTGGAACAACCTTCTCTGAGGACATGGTTGTTGCCCGAGGTTGATCTTAGCCCTGGGTGTGGAGAGCCTATTCAAGCCCTGTGTTTATCTGTTGAACGCACAAACGCACCCTGATTCTCTGCTTTACGCCCTCTCTGTGGAGACAGGCCTGCATGCGGAGGCCTGTCCCATGGTGCATCTGTCCTAATCCTCTCTTCTGTCTCTTTCCTGCTACCTAACCCAAATGGACTCCTGTCCCAGATGGTAAGAGAGTGCGTAAGAGAGTGCGTAAGAGTGCGTGAGTGTCTGTTATCCAGTTCGATTCTCACTTACGTTGACTTGTTGCCATCTCTCTCTTTCTCTCTGTTCTCCCTCCTTCCCTCGTTCTCCTCACAGTGCGGTAGAGCACTCCATGCAGGGTTCACGTTAGCATTAGCAGCTTTAGCCTTGCGGCTCTGCTCACGCGTGCAGCTTCGGTAATTGATTAACTCCTCTCTCTCTCCCTCCCTCCCTCTCTCTCTCTCTTGCTCGCTCTCTCCCTCTCTCTCTAACTGCCCCTCCTGCCTTCTCCCCTCCGATCTGTCTTCATCCTTTCATCCCTTCTGTATTCTCTTAATCTGATGCTTTCTTGCTCTTAATTCCATCTACCAATACTCACTTTCATACCTCCCCAACCTCTCTCGCTGTCCACCCCCCCCTCCTCTCCTTCTCTCTCTTACTCTCTCTCTCCCTCCCCTCCACCCCCCATCTCTCTCAGGAGTTTAACACCTCTGGCTCCAGTAACACTGACACGGGGAAGGCTAGTGGTAACCTGGAGACCAAGTACAAGGTTCAGGACCTGGGCCTGAGCTTCAAGCAGAAATGGAGCACGGACAACACCCTGGCAACCGAGGTCACCCTGGAGGACCAGGTGAGTCTCCCCCTGCCCTGCCTGACATCACCCTTGCAACCGAGGTAACCGTGCAGGACCAGGTGAGATCACCCTGGCAACTGAGGCCACTGCAGGACCAGGTTAGTGTGGCTAGTTGGCAGGGTAATATATTATATATTATAACATTATGGATGAGGGTGAATACTGCGATGTTGGCTTTCCAGCTACATTAAACTGGATCTCAGTGTGTTAGCTTAAGTAGCCTAGAACAGTTGAGGTTTCTCTGTTGCTGACCTGTGATATTGATACGTCATGAAAATGTGCCTTCTGCTTGTCAAAACTTACTCTGAAATACTGTACCTTCCTCGAGACAGTAATGATAGAATTTTATTTTACTTCTCAAATAACTGAACGATAAACATGATATTTTGGTGAGAAGTGTGTTACAGACGTACTGAAAATCACAACCATCTTGTAAATTATCCCGCAAAACTGACCACACAGAGTTAGGACCAGAAGTGGGACGACGGTCAAAACTATAGAAGAACATTTTTATCGGTAATTGTTGAACCGTTTGTCTGATGTCTTGTCAACTCTTCGTAAATGCTTCTTTTCTGCGTTCCCTGTAGCTGGCACAGGGCTTGAAGCTGACCTTCGACACGTCATTTGTCCCAAACACAGGGTAAGCTTTGCCACGACATGCTGATTGTTGTACCAATTCTCATTCATTCATGCCTGTCCCAAAACCTGTTTACAGAGTAACAGAAGAATAAAATAAATAAATAAATAAATAAATAAATAATAATAAAAATTCCAGTTTAGAGAGCCTCCCTGACCTCTTGCTGACCGGTCTAATCAACTGTAAGTCACTTTGGATAAAGGCGTCAGTTAAATAACTGTAATGTGATGTAATGCAGTGTCTTGAACACAGTGGCAGTGCAGGAGAAACCCAGAAACCCCCGCCTCTGTCTGAGACCCAGAAACCCCCTCTAGCCTCTGTCTGAGACCCAGAAACCCCCTCTAGCCTCTGTCTGAGACTCAGAAACCCCCCCCCCCCCCCCTAGCCTCTGTCTGTCCTTCCCTCCCCAGGAAGAAGAGCGGGAAGCTGAAGACCAGCTACAAGCGCGACTTTGTGAACCTGGGCTGCGACGTGGACTTCGACTTCGCCGGGCCGACCATCCACGCGGCCGCCGTGCTGGGGTACGAGGGCTGGCTGGCGGGGTACCAGATGGCCTTCGACACCGCCAAGTCCAAGCTGGTGCAGAACAACTTCTCCCTGGGCCGGTCGGCCGGCGACTTCCAGCTGCACACCAACGTGTGAGTAGCCGCGCGTCAAGACGTCACGCTCTCGCAAGTAAAGTGCCTGGGGGGGAAAGAAAAGAAGAAGAAGAAGAAAAAAGTAACTCATGCTTGTCGCTGGGACAGTACCCTATAGGTATGTAAAGTTATACCGGCGATAAATAATTAACCGCTGGAGTTTGCGATGCTTCTGGCGGGAATGTGAAACCCTGCTCCCCTGGTGCTGCTTCCGTCTGTGCCTGAGTTACACAGCCGTCACAAACTAACGTTTCAATAGGAAGGGCCCATATTGAGCTGCCCCTCATATTGCCTGCCTGGACCTCACAGATTAATAGGAAGGGCCCATATTGAGCTGCCCCTCATATTGCCTGCCTGGACCTCACAGATTAATAGGAAGGGCCCATATTGAGCTGCCCCTCATATTGCCTGCCTGGACCTCACAGATTAATAGGAAGGGCCCATATTGAGCTGCCCCTCATATTGCCTGTCTGGACCTCACAGATTAATAGGAAGGGCCCATATTGAGCTGCCCCTGGTGCTGCCCGCACTGACGCCTCTGTCGTTTCAGGAACGACGGGACTGAGTTCAGCGGCTCGATCTACCAGAAGGTGAACGAGGAGCTGGAGACGGCGGTGAGCCTGGCGTGGACGGCGGGCAGCAACAACACTCGCTTCGGCATCGGAGCCAAATACCAGCTGGGCCCGGACGCGTCCCTGTCTGTGAGTGACCGCCCGAAAGTGCCGCCCCCCTCTCCGCCGCCGAGAGACCGCATCGAAAACGCTTTCAGTCCCGAGCCGAACATCAAGTGGCTCCACCTGCATCCCGAGGGCCGTTGGCTTTGGTTGAGAAAATTGAGAATTCAGTTGGGTTGACAGGGGCTCAAAGCAATCGTTAAGCAGTCACGTTGATTGATCGAAAAGGTTATACGGTCGAGAGTGCCATATGGAGCTCTCGGGACTGAAAGGGTTAAAGACGAGATGAAATCACTTTTTACTTCTGAATTTAGTCAATCTTTCATAAACCCCCCATCCACTTCCTGGAAAACTATTTCAGTTTAGCTTTCACATCATCATGCTCCAGCGTACCCCTCCAATCAAGATCCTTTTCACACAGTGGCCGGCATCCACCTCAAATCCACCCCCCTCCCTTCAAAAATTGCCCCCGAAGTCATAAACGGATACAATATATATATCTATATATATTTTTTTTAAAAACATGGTTTCAAAAATAGTGAAATGAAAAGTTTAACATATCAAAGAGCTTATTTTAAAGGGCAGTAAACCTTAAACTAAATCCAATAAATATTTGTTGTGACCACCCTTCCTCTTCATCAATTCACTGTCCCGCAGTCAGAAAATCAGCTGGTAGGTTGTGCCAAACATTTTGCCAAGTCTGCCATAGTTCTTCTGCAGACCTTAGTTGTCTTACTTGCTTCTGTTTCTCCAGGTAATCCCAGACAGCCTCGATCACGTTTTTATCTGGAAAAGTGGTCTATTAATTAAAATGTTACTTTTCTTTTAGCAAAATGCAAAAAACATTTTTGGAAAATGTATGTTTGGAAATTTTTTCATTTGCTCTTCTACTGAAACACTAATGCAGAAAACAAAAAAATATCTACGACCAAAAATCTGCCTTTTGCTTTTAGACTTTGGCACATTACAGTAAATTAGCCAAGAAATATGGAGATGAGCAAAGATCTCTTGGATAAGGTGTTCCTCGTTAATAATGCTCATTGTTGTTCATGACTTCACTGAATACAGAAAAATGTTTGCTGTTATTAATACATCAGAAGATGGTTGAGATTCTGAAAGTAGCAGCAGGATTGAGCTTCCACGGGAGAGTTGCCTGATTGTGTCCTTGTCCCGATGTCTCCCCCTGCAGGCCAAAGTGAACAACGCCAGCCTGATCGGTGTGGGATATACACAGAGTCTCCGGCCAGGTAAAAAGTATAAACGCACTCCAGTCGGCTAGAGTATAAACCAAATACTGCTGTGGCCAGCGACACATCGGCTGCACGTCCTCGACCACAGCAACGCTCACCATGCTGGGCTATGGGCTATAGGGCGGCCTGTAGTGTTGTGGTTAAGCCACATGACTAGGACCTGCAAGGTCGGTGGTTCGATCCCCGGTGCAGCCACAATAAGATCCGAACAACCGTTGGGCCCTTGAGCAAGGCCCTTAGCCCTGCATTGCTCCAGGGGAGGATTGCCTCCTGCTTAGTCTAATCAACTGTACGTCGCTCTGGATAAGAGTGTCTGCCGAATGCCATTAATGTAATGTAATGAGTGAAATTTAATACATCTGTTATTGTTGTTGTTTTTTAACAGGGGTGAAGGTTACGGTCTCTGCCCTGGTTGACGGCAAGAACTTCAACACTGGGGGCCACAAGGTCGGCCTGGGCTTTGAGCTGGAGGCCTAGGTATGGAGAGAGGAATCCAGGAGCGAAACAAGTTCAGAACCCGTCCTAAGTTCAGAACCCGTCCTAAGTCCAAAAAACGTTCCTCTGAACAACCCCACCCCCACCCCCACCCCTTACCTGCCCAAACACACACATGCACAAACAGACACACACATGCACACGCGCACACAGACACACATGCACATGCACACACACTCGCAGGCATACAGACACACACATACACACACACACTTACAGCCTTAACCCCCCCCCCCCCACATCCATGGCCTCTACTGTAAACTGGACCTCTCCGATGGACCACAATGTACTTGCTTTGGGACTAAAAAAGAAGAAGAAGAAATTTAAGTTCTAGGGGGTATGTTTTAAAAGCACGCACCGTTAATGAAGGATAGAGGCACGTATCACTGATCGGTCTGCAGGTCAAGCTCAGGACTGCCTGAGGGGACACTGCAGTGCCTGGAGGGGGTTTGTGTCTTTACAGAAACATGGAGAGAAGTTCTGTTCAGTGTTTCTCCCGTTTGTGAATGTGCCCCCTTTCTGTCCCTTGATAAGCATTATTTTCTGTTATTCCATAATTATTTGATTTATCCTGTGTATAAGAGAACACATTTGACATGCAGTACGTCCAATTTGTTTCGTTTTTGTTTGTTTGTTAGTAAGCCATATGTATTTGCATATTGTTATGATTTATTGCCCTGTCACCTGCTGTAATCTTACTGCATCCATTTCAAATTGTGAGGCAGGATCTGAATATTTGTTTGAGGCAGCCCAACGACATTTGACGGTGGGAAAGGAGCTGGGTGTCATTTTAAAATGGAAACTAGGCTTGAAATTAAGTTGTCTGCCAGCACCCCTTTGACTGAATTGCCCCCCATGCACGGGGCACATTCAGAGCCAAAATGGCGCCCATTTCACAACACCGCATCTGGAGATGACCATACTACCTTGTGGTTTCTGACTGCTGATATTTAAGCCATTTAGTTGGGAACAGGAAGATATGAGCTCTTGAATAAGTTGGGATGCACAAATATCTCCTGATATCAGTAAAATCACCTGTGCTGGAGGACCGATACAAATGGCAACACAAACCTGACCTCTCCGTGTGTACAGCACACTGTCACCGCCCTTCCGCAGTGAGCTTGTTGCTCGTACTGGAGTACCATCTCCTTGCTGATAACAGAACACAAAACCGTTCCCCGGCTGCACTGGGCAACGGGCACACTGCAAATAGACCGTGCATAAACATTCGCTGTGGAGTTTAGCACTTTCTCTGGTCCTGTCGAATTTCACCATCCTTTAGCAAACAATCTGTTTCTTTGCTTTTTTTTTCTCCCCGCCATCTTCAGCTTGTAGACATCAGCGAACAGACCTGTACCTTTCACCCTGACGGTGATTGTTATTTCCTGTCATTTTTAGTATGACTTTTCACATTTGGGAAGCTTGTGTGTTTGAGTGTAGTACCTCTCTATGTTTGTGTTTGTCCGACTCCAATTAACAAAAAAATTATAATAAAAACACCATCTTGATATGAAGCGTCATTGTTGCTCATGCACATATGTTATAATGCTCTTCCCACACATGTATGTGTGTGTATATATTTTATATATATATATAATATATATATATATATATATATATATATATATATATATATATATATATATATATATATATATATATATATATACACACACACATGTATACACACACACATTTGATATTTGCAGAAATGTTTCAGCTTTTACAACAGCTAGCTTAAGTTAGGGGCATTTGTGGGTTTGTGGTCTAAAGCAAGTACAAATGTACAATTTGAAGTACACAGAGAAAGCGTGTTTGGCAATCTATCCATTTTATTTATTCACTATTTAAATATTGTTTTTTTTTATTTTATGTCCTGTAGCCAAAATGGGGGAGGAAAAAGCATTATACAGCCCCTAGGGGCATAAGTTCCCTGTCCAAACTGCTTTCGAGTCGCTTGAGTTGTATTTTTCTTGCTTCAAACTACAATTTCCAGAATGCCCCTATAGCAATCATTGTACTATAGCAGGTCATCAGAAATGTCTAAATACTGAACATCACACCCAAAACTGTTTGGGCCAATTGAGACCATGAACTAAAAGAAACAAACAAAAAAGAACCACGTAAGATGAACTATCCATACATGCAACTATAGCATGCATATCTTGTGATATTTACAGCAAGCTAAATATCTATACTTCTATGCCAGCTTGTTTAAATTCTTTTTAGAGTTAAATTATTTTTATTAAATTATTTTCCTCGCGATTAAAAAAAATAAATAATAACAAGTCTACACGCGAGATGGGAGAAAGCAATGGGTTATCCCATCGTTTAGATTTTTGGTCAAACCTGCTTGCGCATTTTTCTTTCCTCAATGGGTTTGGTTTAGTTCCCTGCACTGTTTGCCGTGCATTTTCACTGGTAACTTGGATCCTGATGCTTGCTGCCATTGTGGGTCAAGAGATCTATGCGGTCGGACTATGGCCTCGTCTAACATTAAGATGTGCACATCTTATCCGTCGGTGTAGGATCTATGAGCAGCAATGAGACAATGGGCTCATTCTAATTGCACATTTCTGCTCCTGACCCGGGTGTGAGTCCAGGTGTGCTCGTAGAGACCCAAGAAGACTCGAAGCTGTAATTGCTGCCAAAGTTGCTTCTACAAAGTACTGAATTAAGGGTCTGAGTACTTAATGGTATACATGTTCCGTTTTTTAATAAATTAGAAAAAAATAAAATAAAAATATCTACAGACATGTTTTCACTTTGTCATTATGGGTTATTGAGTGTAGATTCGTGAGCATAAAATTGTATCCATTTAAAATGAAATCTACAACACAATAAAGTGCAAAAAGTGAAGGGGTCTGAATACTTTCTGAAGCCGCTGCCCATAACAGGAAATGCCCTCAGCTGACTCTTCAGGACCAGAATCACAAGCCGGAGGAATCTTCCAGAACAACCACAGCTCCTTGTAATTGAGGAACCAAGTGACAAAACACAGTCCCAGTAATGGTTTCTGATACTGCCCTGTTCATGATGATTTCAGTATGTAGACATGCAGGCCTCAGTTGCACCTCATATTTCAGCACTTGCACCTCATTTCACTGGAGCAATGTTACTCACAGTGTGATGTCGTTGATATTTTTTCCCGTAAAATTTCAATTTAAGGTACTGTGCATTATACCAGCTACGCACTGCAGTGTACACCATTAAACATGTGACTCAAAGCTCCTCATTTTTATAGTATAACTTCAATTATAATACGAGTATATGATGAGAATGAGTTTATGAAATACAAATAGAAAATGTGCATTTTAGAAAACAGGTTGAGAAATGCACATTGAAATGGTGAATTCATATTCAACATACTGTATGTAAAATACATATTTAACTACTCCGTCTTTTTTTAGTTAATATGTATTTACTAGTGGCGGCACGGATGGTGCAGTGGGTAGCACTGCCGCCTCACAGTAAGGAGGTTCTGGGTTCCAATCCCCGTCGGCCGGGGCCTCTCTGTGTGGAGCTTGCATGTTCTCCCCGTGTCTGCGTGGGTTTCCTCCGGGTACTCCTGTTTCCTCCCACAGTCCAAAGACATGCAGGTTAGGCTGATTGGAGAGTCTAAATTGCCCATAGGTATGAGTGTGTGAGTGTGTGAGTGAATGGTGTGTGCGTGCCCTGTCCAGGGTGTATTCCTGCCTTTCGCCCAATGTATGTTGCTCCAGCCCCCCTGCCACCCTGTTCAGGATAAGCGGGTTAGGATAATGAATGAATGTATTTACTAAAAATATGTATGAACTACTATAGTCTATATCCTAGTGTGCGTGGCTGGGATCTGGAAGGTTGGTGGTCCAAGCCCCAGTGTGGCCACAATAAGATCAGTGCAGCTGTTGGGCCCTTGAGCCAGGCCTGTAACCCCACATTTCTCCGGGGAGGGAATGTCCCCTGCTTAGTCTAATCAGCTGTAAGTCTCTTCAGGTAAAAATCATTCGATAAACGTCAGTAATACTGTTTGTGCCGCTTTCACTCAGTATGTAATCAGTGTAAATATCTTGCTTATTTCAGCAGACCTTTCAATGGAGATAACACTACAGCAACTGGCCTGCCTGCTGCAATTTATTTCCGCACAGTAATCAACTGATCTAGGTGAATTAATGTGGTTTGATTCTTCATTTGACCTGCTTGGTAACTGCTTCGACAAGGACCTACATTAGCCAGACTGCGAGTTTATTGTTTTTTTATTATTTATTTATTTTTAAATACGGTGTTTCAATACGATCGTATCACTGAATTCGTAGCATAAACAAATAACCCAAGATATTGAACACAAAGGGGACGAATTAATCGAGAGCCAATTAATTCACACCCATCGAACAAATAGGCCGGGAGTAAGAGTGAGCACACGACTCGAACAGCGGTCCACTACACTGGAAAACTTAGATAATTCCTTGGCTCAACAAGTATTAGGCAAATTTAATAGCTACATGCTAAAATTCTAATATTGTGCTAATATATTCAGCAATTTTTTTAACGTTTTTAAGATTCATATACTAACGTATACGTTACAATACTTTACAATGTTAAACTGGATACGAAATAGGTGATTTTTGGACATGTTTTGTGACGTCACACAATAACGTTCTATAATAATATTTATAGGCCTAATCTGATCGCGAATCCACATAAACACTCATTTCCAAGGAACGTATCGCTCGTTTAATCGACAGTGCATGTTAATTTAATCGTCTGATTATTTTCATTGGGCGCAACAATGCCCAAGTGGAAAAAATCATCAGGTAAGCCTAATGGGCTAATTGTAATCGGGGTCCTGACTTCGCCTACAGTAAATGCGAATTAGTTGAGGATTTCTAAAACTTAGTATGAATTAGTGTAATATTGCATAACATTACACTTATCACAATTTTCAGAACACATTCAAAATTAGCCATAAAATGACTTCGCGAGCAAGGTACACATTGGAAACAATGTTTAATATAGTGTTCAGTGAATGTGAATTGATGTTGAAGATGATCTGATAGTCTGTAACAGTGTTGCGTTCTGCGCAGGCTCAAGGAGAACTCCAGAGCAGGAGAAACGCCAGGACTGCGGGGACAACCTGCACTCGTCCGGTTCATTGAGTAAACTTTTCAGCTGCTCTACGGAAGGTCAGGGTGACATGATAATATTATCCACTAGGGGGAGACAAAGCGACCGCACAGCCGTTTCCTTTCTGATATTACATTACATTATTGGCATTTGGCAGACGCTCTTATCCAGAGCGACGTACAACAAAGTGCATACCCATAACCAGGGATAAGTTCGCTGAAAGACCCTAGAGGGAAGTGCAAATTCAACTGCTACCTGTACAACAAAGATAAGGACGAGGGCCAATTATTTTTTTTTGAACAAAGAAACAAACAAACAGAGCAAAAGTGACCAAAGTTAACTATCCAAACACTGCTTACCTAGCCAACTAGATAAGTTCGTTCGTTCGTTCCACCACCGTGGAGCCAGAACAGACAGTAATATATAATGATATATAATGATATATAATGCTAAAGCCCTGACTGTGGCTAACAATTCATTTTCTATGAAAGTCGCCCTCTTTTTTTAATGGTAATGTTTTTTAATTTTGTAATTTAAAGGAGTACTATGGAGGGTGGTTGATCACACTTTTTTATACGCAATTTACGCAAGAGGGTGTTGAATAAACATGATGAAAGTATGATGATGTCCATTTTTTTATTTTTTACATTCATACACACATTCATTCACTCATTCACACACACACTCACACACTGACGGCGACTGGCCGCCACGTAATGCACCAACCAGCTCGTCAGGAGCATTTAGGGGTTAGGTGTCTTGCTCAGGGACACCTCGACACAGCCCGGGCCGGGAATCGAACCGGCAATCCGACTGCCAGACGACTGCTCTTACTGCCTGAGCCATGTCGCCCCCCATATGTCCGTTCTTTAGTTTTGGAAAAGTAACTAGTTGTACGTCACACGAGGATAACCACTCCCCTTATCCCTCCCCTTTAACCCGTGACCCACAGTTTGCCCCGCTGGCCTACAGGAAAGTGGGGGCACGTCAGAGCTAATTGACAGTTCTCATTACCACGCCCAGACAGTTCGGGTGAGCTTTTATAGAGGGCAATTTAGCCTTTGAACAATACGTTTTTAAACGTAAAATAACTAAAAAATTACATTAAAAAAATGATGCACATTAGTTTTATTGTTGCCTAAAGACAACTGGCGACAGTCACATTCAACCACCATGTTACTCCTTTGAGGGGAGCTGCCACAGTTGAATAGGGGAAAATTCCTCCAATCAAAATGAAATATTATGTTAAAGATATCTTAAAAAAACAAATTCACATATTACACTGCTTGACCAATCTGGCCCTTCTCTTCTGACCTCTTTCATTAAACCGTTTTTGCCCGCAGAACTGCTGCTCACTGGGTGTCCCCTCCCCCCCCCCACCATTCTCTGCATACACTAGAGACTGTTGTGTGTGAAAATCCAAGGTGATCAGCAGTTTCTGAGATACTCAAACCGCACCAACATTCCATGGTCAAAGTCACCTGGATCACATTTCTTCCCCATTCTGATTCACATTTGGTCTGAAAAACAACTGAACCTCTTGACCATGTCTGCATGCATATATGCATTTAGTTGCTGCCACATGATTGACTGATTAAATGGTTGCATTTAATCAGCTCAGGTATACCTAATTAAGTGCTCACTGAGTGTAGGTAGTTCTTGGTGTGGAAAGGTTTTTAAAGTGTCCATCTCCCGGTTTTGTCCACAGCAGCTGCAGAGATTTCGTCCTACGAACACGAGGTGATCAGGCCAAGAGTCAGGCAGAAGAGACCTTCTCTGTCCTGTAAAGACGAGGTGATCAGACCAAGCTTCGAGCAGAAGACACCTTCTCTGTCCTGTAAAGACAAGGTGATCAGACCAAGCTTTGAGCAGAAGAGACCTTCTCTGTCCTGTAAAGACGAGGTGATCAGACCAAGCTTTGAGCAGAAGAGACCTTCTCTGTCCTGTAAAGATGAGGTGATCAGGACAAGCATCAAGCAGAAGAGACCTTCTCTGTCCTGTAAAGACGAGGTGATCAGACCAAGCTTCGAGCAGAAGAGACCTTCTCTGTCCTGTAAAGACGAGGTGATCAGACCAAGCTTTGAGCAGAAGAGACCTTCTCTGTCCTGTAAAGACGAGGTGATCAGACCAAGCTTTGAGCAGAAGAGACCTTCTCTGTCCTGTAAAGACGAGGTGATCAGACCAAGCTTTGAGCAGAAGAGACCTTCTCTGTCCTGTAAAGATGAGGTGATCAGGCCAAGCATCAAGCAGAAGAGACCTTCTCTGTCCTGTAAAGACGAGGTGATCAGACCAAGCTTTGAGCAGAAGAGACCTTTTCTGTCCTGTAAAGATGAGGTGGTCAGGCCGAGCATCAAGCAGAAGAGACCTTCTCTGTCCTGTAAAGATGAGGTGGTCAGGCCGAGCATCGGGCAGAAGAGACCTTCTCTGTCCTGTAAAGATGAGATGGTCAAGCCAAGCATCGGGCAGAAGAGACCTTCTCTGTCCTGTAAAGATGAGATGGTCAGGCCAAGCA